>NC_068387.1:9678512-9911012 GCF_023724105.1 Carassius gibelio
TTTTTCACTGGACTATACTGTATATGTCTTTGTTTGTGTCAGTTTATGTGTGAGATTTCACTCACCAACAGCCACCAGGTTATTTATGAAGGTGCAGAGAATGAGAAAGAGCAATTTCAGTCTCTCCTGCTCTGACCTCCTTTTGAACACTGCTTTGAAAGACAGCTTGGCGTATTTCAGGACAAACAGCCAGGACTTGTCTGAATGAGAACCTTGCTCAACTGTATTCTCTTCACAGGGAGCTAAACAAGTATTTTTTCCCATCGTAGGGTCTCTCAGCCAAAGCACAATATAAAGCACTGCCAGGACGTGGCAGGCTATGTAGGCCCCGAATGCTGCCTTGAGTCCAAATTCTTGCTCCAAGAATCCACCCAATAAGAAGCCCACTGAGCCTCCAACGAAGATCATGGACTCGGCCACTGCCATACGTAAAGTGCGACTGGAGCTGGAGCCCATGGTCAGGTCGGCCAGGTAGCTGAATGAGCTGAGGAAAATGGAGACATGGCCACCAGTCAAGCCTGTTAGGGCAGCAGCCATCAGGGTCCAGTAAACGCTGATGTTTTCCAACAAGTCTACAGCCAAGAGCAACCCCCCACTCAACAGGGACAACACAGACGGGAGAGCCATGACCCAGCGACGGCCAGCGCGGTCAGACCAGGAGCCCAGCATTATGGCAGGAGGGATGGAGACCAAGCTGAGGGTGGCGTTGAACAGAAGCAGGATGTAGGAGGCTGTAGCCTGAACCTCCTCATCTCCTTTGTGGTGCTCAGGGTTACTGCAGATAGTAGCATTCTTGAGCAATTGTAGACACACCTACAAAAGACAGAAGTTATTTAAAGAAGTTCACAATAAGTTCACATATACATTTCAACATTCAAAATAAAGCACCACAGCACTGTTGAGTAAATGCAACAAGAAGTTACATAATTTATTCTATTTATCACTTTATTGCACCAAAAATCAAATCAATTCAATTCATATTTATTTATAAAGCATTTTTCACATAAAATGAAAGTTTCTACTTTACATTTAGGAGCAGTTTATCAGTGGTGTCTACATCAAGACAGAAATGTACAGTCAAAATCATGCAGTTAGTCAATGACGTATTCAAACAAAAATGTTGAACATGATGAATAGCAATGTATGTTGTTTTGTATGTTGGTTCAGGTTTGTTGTAATGTGAGGTCCTCGGAGGTGTAGACGCCATCTCAAAATGTGTTTTATATGGGTTTGAGTAAAATCACATTTGCATTTCTTCCAAATTTCAAATAAAAATATTGTAATTTAGAGCGTTTTTTGTGTGTGCATAAAATAAAAAGAAATTGGTCAGATAAACACGTTTTCATTTGTTGTGATTTGAAAAAAAAAATGGGTCATAGCACCAAATATTGATTTCTTAACACTTCTGAACTTAAAACATTGGTGTTGTGTTGTCTAAAAATGAACATAAACATCATCTGAACTTTAGTGTATAAAACAAAAATTAAATTTTACACATAATTCACATATTCCACACATTAAAATATCTTTAAATATATCTAAATATATATATAATATATAGTGTTCCTGTAGCTCAATTGGTAGATCACTGCCTTATCAAGCGCAAGGTTGAGGGTTCGATTTCCCCGGGAACACATGATAAGTAAAAACTGATAGCCTGAATGTACTGTACAGTAAGTCGCTTTGGATAAAAATGTCTGCAAAATGCATTAATTTAATTTAAATATAAACTGAGAATTTTCAAGTGGTCTCTTCATTTTATTCCATAGCTGTGAAGTACTTTTGTTGAAATATGACTTACTAGTAAAAAAAATAACTGTTGTAGATGTGCTTGTATATTAATGATGTCAAGATGCAGTAGGCTAATATTTTTAGCTCAGTAAGTGGTCAGACTGAGTTCGTTCAGTTAATGATTCATCAGACTGATTTAAACTCTTGAGTTTGTGAGTCGTTTTTAACAAGTCTTTAAACAAACTGGCTAGTTGTTTAATGTGACTACCCAGGGAAGACATTGCTAATGCTAAGAATTTTATTTTAATCATTGGGATACTAATTTCTGGAGGGACTGGAATGTACAGTATTGTGATTTTCATAAGCCCATGCAAAAATGTCCTGTATGACATTAAAAAAAAAAAACAAAAAAAAAACATTGGTTTATAACCTTGGCATTAAATTACAGAAAACTGGTCTAGTTATTTTTAATATTTATTTTCCCCACTTTAGTAAAGTCCTAGAAACATTATCATGTATTTTGTTATTGGAGCAAATGGCATAGTAAAATCATGTCTTGTGGTTTCCATTCACCACTCAAGAAATGTACTCAATTATGATGACTTGTGCTTCTAAGAACCTGGGAATGTGAAAAGGGTTCATGGTCAATAGCACTCCTGCTCATATGATTGCATAGATAAGGAAACATGATTGTTCATAACAACATTTATATGAGAAAACAGCACAAGCTGGTCTTATAAAATGTTAGATGATTAGGTCACTGGTATTTTTAAGGTGAGGCTTTACACTTTAGACGAAACTAGACACACTGACATCTTGACATTTAACAGTCCTTTTCTAGTTAGTGGAAATGTTATCAAACGATAGTCGGGTCTTATAGGTCAGCTTTGAAGAATTTCTCAATTTTTTTAATTTCTCTAGGTTTTTTTTTTTTTTTCAAGTCATCGCGCTGGGGGACGCCCTCAGTTATTGTAAGAACAAGCCTTGGGGAAGCTCACGAGCTGCAACCTCACAAATTTGATGATATCAAGGAGTAAATGGCAGGAATCGAGGCCATTAAGAGTGTCGTAAATGAGCACTTTGCAATAAATGATTGGACCCTCTTTAATCTTTGAACAGTTTTCACTGCGTAGAGTTATGCTCATTCATATGATATATTCATCCACATATTTCTGAGAGCTGTGATGTGTGGAGCTGCAGAGTTCATTGGAAGGGTAAGAGAATTTAAAGGAGAGAGGAAAGCAAGGACACTCGTTCAGGGAAAAAAAATTCAGGAACTACAGTAAAAACTGCTGCATGTTTTGGAAAGCGTCAACCTTAAAGCTGCAGTAGGTAACTTTTGTAAAAATATGTTTTTTACATATTTGTTAAACCTGTCATTATGTCCTGACAGTAGAATATGAGACAGATAATCTGTGAAAAAATCAAGCTCCTCTGGCTCCTCCCAGTGGTCCTATTGCCATTTGCAGAAATTGATCCGCTCGCGGTAGGAAACAACCAATCAGAGCTGCGGTCCGTAACTTTTTTTGTGTCCAAAATGTAGGAAAATGTATATGATAAGCGAGTACACCATGAATCAATTTTTCAAACCGTGTTTTTGGCTTGTCCTGAATCACTAGGGTGCACCTATGTGTTTATATTCGGACTATTTTAGATTGCTTCGGGGGTACCGCGGCGGAGTAACCCAGTACCATTGTGATTCTTCATAGACATAAACAGAGAGAAGTAGTTCCGGCTACAATGTTCTTCCGCAAGATGCAAGCAGTTCTGTTTATTAACCGCTAGAGCGTCAAAAGTTACCTACCGCAGCTTTAAGCGGTTAGTTCACCCAAATATAAAAATTATGTCATTAATAACTCACCCTCATGTTGTTCCAAACCCGTAAGACCTCCGTTCATCTTCGGAACACAGATCTCACGGGTTTGAAATGACATCAGGGTGTGGCATTATTGACATAATTTTCATTTTTGGATGAACTAACCCTTTAAGCACATGCATATATTCACTGTATTATTTATATTAGAAATGTTTTCACAGTCCACATATATAATTTTTCCTGCACTTTCAATTTTACATTGATGATTTGTATTTATTTTCAGAAATATATAAAAATGATTATTAATGTAAAAAAAATATATATATAATTAAACAAAGAACCGAAAAAAATATTTAAACTCTCAAGTCCTCTCTGTTTAAAATTCAACAGGATGTAAATCTATTTAAACAGTAAAAAAAAAAAAAAATAAATAAATATATATATATATATATATATATATATATATATATATATATATATATATATATATATATATATATATATATATATATATATATATATAATTCTAAAATAATATTAAAATGCTACAGTAAAACCTCAGGCTAAAATGACGTACATAATTATATTATATTTAAGTAGATATGTACTTTTTTTTTTTTTTTTTTTATAATAATAAAAAATTTAATAGAAAATGCCATCAGGGCATTAGCCAGGATTGATTTATTTGCAATCATCTTTTTGCCTTCACTTGTTTGTTTTATTATTGAAAATTAATGAATTTTGAAAGTTATCCTACAAATATTCCATGTAGTCTCACAATTATTCCAAATATAATATAATATAATATAATATAATATAATATAATATAATATAATATAATATAATATAATATAATATAAAATTGTTTAAAAAAGACTATTCTAACACTGTATTTGTTTTCCATTACCTTGCCTTTAAATTACAGAAAGACTTTCTTTCTTTCTTTCTTTCTTTCTTTCTTTCTTTCTTTCTTTCTTTCTTTCTTGCTTGCTTGCTTTCTTTCTTTCTTTCTTTCTTTCTTTCTTTCTTTCTTTCTTTTCTTTCTTCTTTGCTATTGGAGCAGAAAGTTTAAATGCATAAATTTTCCATGCAGTCTTCCCATTATTTCTAATTATACTTTAATTTAATTATTCCATTTAATATTCTGTTAAATTATTAAATAGCAAAAGTGGTTTAAAAAGATTTTGATGTTGCATGTCACATGGCAGAACACATTGACATCTTGACATTTAGCAGTCCTTTTCTAGTTAGAGCAAATGTTATCAAACGATAGTCGGGTATGGTGTCTTAGGTCAGCTTTGAAGATTTGTATTTTATTTTATTTTTTTAATTCAATGTCAGCAGTGAAGCTCATGAGAGTAAAATTCCATGTTATTGCACAAGGTTAAAACAAAGATACTGAAGTTTCTCAAGCATAGCCAATGTTAAGTTCAGCGACAGAATACAGACTAATGACTGTCAACGATTGTTTAATCTGGTGCATGAGCGATCACAGCGCCTGTTGTTTTGCTCTGGGACTGTCATGCCCAGTTCGGCTTGATTAATGCCTGCTGTAGTTTTGGGTTTTGAGTACATCTCGAGCTCCACTGCTATTCTCCAAGCACTCCGTGGCTCTGCTTCGGGCATTTCCGTTTTGTGTACTAAAACTGGACCCTGCTGACCTGTTTTCCAGTTCAAAGAACAAAACTCTGACTCACCGGACTGACTTGATTAATGTCTCTGCCTTTCACTCTCTCTCTCTCTTTACTTTTCCTGCTTTAAATCACAACAGTAGCAGCTCTCTTACCTTTGTGATGATCATCTGTTGATATGCAGGTGTTAGGATGAAAGTGCTGGTCATGTAGAGAAAAATCACCGGCTCCACTGTAACAACTCTCCTTAGTTTCTCTTCCCATGTCGACATATTCGACTGTGCACAACAAGGAAGGACAAAGGAAACAGTCTCTTAAAATATTAAAGTCGTATTAGGTAGAGTAAACCCATGTCAAGTGTTCCTACGGTCCAAAGGGAATAGTGGACGAAGCGACTCTCTAAACTCAGTCACATGCACGTCAGCTGGAACAGGAGGAAATTGTCTCTCTCAACATTCTGTTATCAGGAATTGTTCTACTTTGTGGTTGTAAAAGCAGTTGGCCTTTATTTGCCCTATGAACACATCCCCCACAGATTCACACTTCCCCAGAAAAAAAGTGGCGGTATGCGTTTTCTGAATGTTAAACGTGCGAAGCGAAATGTCCTTTGAACAGTGCATCCATTTCCTCCGAACGGTTTTACTGCAGTGAGTACTGAAGTGCACACTGAAAATATTCATTTGCAGAGCTTCAGTTATAGCCTGCAAAAGGTCTCTCTTTTTGTGAACTTTTGCAAAAGTGTAGCATAATATTTTTAGTTCAATCGTTTTCAAAATTTTGGATGTCAAGAAATATTCAAAATATTGTATCTATTATACACAAATATTCAAAAGACTACCTATCTAAGCTGAAATGGACCTAATTTTATATATATATATATATATATATATATATATATATATTGTCAGTTGAATGTTGAATTGTTGATATTTTAATATTATACGTATCTGCTGATTTGCTTCATCACTCTATTCTCCTCTCCACCAATAAGTTGGAGTGAGGTGGGCGTTCTGGCGCAATATGGCACCCACCAGATCTTGCAGAGACGGCGAGCGTGAACAGGAGCAAATTTTGCTAAGTATTCTGATATTATTTTGTATTATTCTTAATTATTTTGTCATTTTGATAGTATTTATTTATTTAAAAATGTAACGCCAGTACGCCATATTAAGTTACTGCATAATATTAAAGTAAGTTTTTTTTTTTTTTTTGTATGCCGTTACCCAGATTCCCTGGCTGTTTGGACCGGTTCACTCCTCATTCTCCCAGCTGTTCTAGACTGTTTAGTTAAAATACCCTTGTCTGCTCATTTGAATTTGGGTCCTATTTCTTGCAGATCCCTGACAGGTTTCTATTGAAAGAAAGTAATGTTTTTACACTCACCTGATGTTTCGCTGCTGTAGCTTTAACACATTAAGCCCCTCCCTTTCTGCTATACAGGCCGGGTTAACTGTGAACTGATAAAATGCCCATTTTCAGGGATGTAAATTTATCTAAAGGTAGCTGGGGGTTTCGCATGAGTGATTTTTGAAGGGGACACAAATAATACTTAATAGTTAATAGCTCGCCTATGAGCATTCTTTACACTAGCTGCAGTTTACTCATGTCTTGTGATATCCAAACATGTTATGTAATATCCAAACAAGAACAATCAGCATTCCTTTAGGTACAGTATCACGTTATACAATAAGTGACAAATTAACAGAAGTGTTAGCGCTTCCTCGTGTCATAACATCCATTAGATTGTATTCACCTAGCTGTTTTACACAGTATATTACTGTCAAGATACATTACATTAAGCGTTGGTCATACTACTTATTAAATATTGGGGTCAACCTTCCAGTTAACGAAACATCCAGCAAATTAATTTAACTCAAGAAGCAAAACTGCATATAAGAATATTTTAAGCACAAACCTTTATTATTAGAAGCACCAAAATCTTATTTGTTATTGTATTACATAACATAATTTAGCAGTGCAGAGAGGTCTAATTTTAATTAAGACGTATAACACACACACACACACACACACACAAATACCAGGTTTAAAATAAATAAAAAATGTCATATGGTAAAAACATTCAAATGACCCCTCAGAAGTGACCCTTTATTTACAACAGTCATATTTGTAATTCAGTAGCATACATTTTGCACAGCACCCCCAATGGTTTCATTCTGTTTATGCACTTATTATACCTCCAATCCGTGTGCAGAGTGTGAATACACAAGCCGTGGGGATGTGTGGGAATGAACCCTTTCTCACCTGAACTAGTGTCTTTCTCTCCAGAGGCCCTGATATCTGCTGGGAAGAGTTCAAATATTTACACAGGCATGCAGGCTGAAGAGTCTTATTTTTGTCTGCGCACTGGCCTGGTCTATCATACAGCACTTTCATAGATCTGTCTTCTTCAATACTGCCTCAGTTCCTGGACAAATGTTTAATGATGTTTATCCAGCTTGAAAAACATGATACTCTCTGATGTGAGTGTGCCGTGTCATGTTGTGTACATAAAATATCCTTATACTGTGCATATGCATGTGTACATTTACACATATATATATATATATATATATATATATATATATATATATATATATATATATATATATATATATATATGGTGAAAGTAGAAGGGGTTAAATAGTTGCAGCTGTGAGATATGCAAAATCATGTGATAAAAAGTTGCAAATACAAAAAAAAATATGTAGTTAAATATGAAATCAAAATGGTGGGATGCAATGGAGTTGCAATTATTAAATATAATGTCAAAACCATGAGCAATAAAGTTGAGATATGAAGTCACATTCTGAGTTAAATGCACAATCGTCAGTAATAGTCACAACTAAGAAATACAGTCAAAATCATCAGAAATAACATTGCAATTATGAGATATGAAGGCACACTGTGAGATATAAACGTGCAGTCATAAGAAATGAAGTCACAATTACAAGAAACAAGGTATGAAGTTTTAATTATGAGTTGAAATTGTGAGATATTAAGTCACACTCTGAGATATAAATGTGCAGTCATGAGAAATAAAGTCATAAATAAAGGAAATAAAGCATATCGTAGCAATTATGGTATAAAGAGATATAAAGTCAAGATTTTGAGAGATTTTGTAACATTGGTGAGACGCTCAATCATGAGAAATAACGTTACAATAAGTTGCAAGCATGAGAAATTAAATAACAGTTGTGCGATGTGAAGTCACAGTGAGATGTGTAATTATTAGTCACAATTACAATAAATAAAGTATGACTGCAGTTATGGCTTACAGTTATGAGTCAAAACTATTAAAAAATAACATTGCAATTGTGAGATATAAAGTCACACTGGGAGGGATAAATCTGCAATCGTGAAAAAAAAAGTGACATTTGGAAGAAAGTATGCAGCTGCAATTATGAGATACAAAGTCAAATGAATTAAAAAATAAAGTCACAGCTTTATATTTTTCTAGACAGCGTACTAGATTTAAAAAAAAAAAAAAAATTCTGTAGCTGTCCCCACTTTTGGAGAGATAATCTGTGCCCCTGTCTAAATGTGTCCACCCCCACTTTCAAATTATTTCTACACCATTGCATAGAATGCATACGGTGGTGAGGATCTGACTAGACAGCCATGAATAATGAATGCATATTCTACTAGGTGAAAAACGTAACTGTTTCAAATTACCTCATAAAATAGCAAGCATAAAAGCTCTGTAAAGGGAAATATATATTTCTTTGGACCTCAGCCACACTAAACATTAGAGCCGTGTGCTCACGTGCGAAGCGATCTACACTGTATCTCTCCTGAAGGGTGAGATTAATGGTCTGACCTTCAATGAATGGCCGACATATTTAGCACAAAGTTTGTAATAGTGCTAATGCTGCGCTTCTGAAGAAAATGTCTCAGTGCTGTTGGGCATGATGAACCAGACCTAAAAATACAAATTTAAGTGCAGAAGAGCCACACACAAAATAAAAGAAATAGGAAATACCGCCTTGTAAACAGACCACTAGAAACAGTGACGTATGTACCCTTTATGAGAGAAAATCATTTTTGCTTTAAAACCTCTTTCGCACATTTTATTCTTTTTTAGATGGGCAGTGAATCATCTCCTGGTCTTCGTTCACTAATTTAGTTAAGAATTTATTATGTTTCCCTTTCCACTGAGAAAATGGTGTTCTCAGAAGAACAGGTTTCATGTCACGCTACAGCACGTCTTGAATGGTTTTCAGTTATATCTCCCATTTAGTTTTAAAACTTGATCTTGACTCTTAAATATATTGCTTTCAATTTATAAGTGATTAAAAAAAAACACTTCTGGTTAGCTTTAAATTTGTTAATCGTATCATATTCTATGTGAATCAGATGAGTCCATCAGTTAGGGTCTCTGATCTGGCAATGATCTTTTCTGCTCAAATGCTCTCATACATTATCTCTATTTCTTTTTGCTGTGTTAATTCATACAGGGTGGTGGGGAGGAAACGGCTTTTGAAGTGTTGATGTGGTGAGCATTGTACTAGGTCTTTCTCTCTTTTTCATCATAATTCCCTCTGATCTCTCTCGTGGGATTCTGCTTCACATCTACATAAAACAGTTTTTGGTCTCTCACCTAACTGCTTTGACTCTGAGGCGGATGAATCGGGAACTCGTGCATGTATGTGTACTCATTTGTAAGTGTGTTTTAGGTTTAATACCAATAGGTGATGGATCCCGTGAGATGAGTCTCTGATGGAGCATGAAACTGTTGATTATCTGAAAGGCAATGGTAAATAAATCCCATTGTTTGAAACACGAGTGTCATTTTGGATTTTCATTCCCGTAGGAAAGTAAAACCGCGAATGATAACTTCTTTTGAATGGTTGCACGTAAACTGCAGAGAGAATAAATGGACAACAAATACAGACTTTCATTGTCCTGAAAAAAGAACTTAGTAATCGAACATAATTTATGCCAAAAAGAAATCTCAGAAATGTCTCATCTATCTATCTATCTATCTATCTATCTATCTATCTATCTATCTATCTATCTATCTATCTATCTATCTATCTATCTATCTATCTATCTATCTATCTATCTATCTATCTATCTGTCTATCTATCTTAGATTCTATTTACTATTCTAATTAAATTTACAGAAGTTTATATGACCTCAAAGTGTTCTTTTTCAAACTAATAAAGAGTTTACAGCGACAAATAGAAAATGATGAGCTCCATCAGATGCAGATCAAGAAGTCTTTGCAATTTATCTTGATTGTATTACACTCTTTTCTAAGTACTTAGTGTTAAACTAAGAAGAAATGTGCCTTAATACCACCAAATTGATGTCTCATGGTTTGGCCTCATCTTGTCCCAGCACATATCACACTGTACCAACTGTAATTACTTTTACACATGAAAATTTGGTAGATTCCCTATTACCAGCTATTATTTTCCCTGCATACACATTCTCAATTTAAATCACTTTCTTGGCATGCAAGAAATGTTCAGTCTTAGAATACCTAAAGACCACAGCAGTGCATGAACTTACATTCTCAGTAACATTTGGATGCATTGGATTAAGCTTTATGTTGTTCAAATAAAGAATAATACAGCAAATGAGTTCTATGATAAAAACAGCAAAGGACATGAAACAGATCTGCTTAATGTGCTCTAGTTTATTTGCAGCCACAACAACAATGTTGATGCGTTATCTATCAGTAAGAGTAATATCCAACAAACAATATGTCTAGTAGGTGTATCGTTTGGTAATGATGTCCAAAAGGACTGTAAGAGGCTGCATTTATGCATGAGCGAAGCCCAAATGCACTGCAAGGTCAGGCACGCAGCAAACAGCTTGCCATAGCAGCTCTTATTACATATGCATCACGTCCCGACAGGGTTCGAAACCTTATACAAAGACATCATACAAAAAAAATCAAAATATCAAAACACATTAGAGACCCACCTGAAAGGGAGAAAATGTGCAAAAAATTGCACTGGAAATTGAGGCTTGAATTATATTTTATAACTGAATGGACTTTACATGTATGAATATCCGGATATATAAGACAATGATTGCAGAACTAATGGACACAAAGTCCAAGGTTTCTCATTTTCTTGCTGTTAAACGTTAATTAGTGTGTGTATGTCAGGAGACCTTTATGCATCATGCGGTGAAGTCATCACGGACCCTGCTGCGCACACATGAAGGTCGGATGACCCGTTCTTCTGGGAGCCACAGTCAGCAGCATGACGTCCTCTTGCTTTTCCAAGCACGCCACACATAGAGAACATGAGGAGGACCGGTGTCAGGCACCTATTTTGTTTAAGGCCACAGAATAAAAAATAATTTTTGAGGGTGGGAAGATGATGACTGAATTTTTAGTTAAAAATCAAATGAACTCCTTAAAGTTTCAATTTAAATTTAGATATATTATTGTGAACGTTACACACTTAAAATATAATAATCATGCTGGGCTATTTCCAAAGGTATAGAAGTACTGTTTTTCTTCCTTTTTTTCCTGTTTTTGGGAAATTGCATTTAAAATCTGAGGGGCACAAAAAGATCTATGTAGATTTTCACAAGCTGACTAAGCCACATTTGATTTCTTAAAAAGCAGTGTTAATAAAACAAAATTTGGCAGGCAGCCTAAAATGTGACCCTGGACAACAAAACAAGTCATAAGGATCAATTTCTCAAAGTTGAGATTTATACATCATCTGAATAAACAAGCTTTCCATTGATGTAGGGTTTTTAGGATCTGACAATATTTGGCTGAGATACAACTATTTGAAAATTTGGAATTTTCTGAGTCTGCAGAAAAAAAATCGAAATACTGAGAAAATCACCTTTAAAGTTGTCTGTTGATCTTTACTTAAAATCCTAATGATTTTTGGCATAAAAGAAAAATTAATATTTGTAACCCATTCAATGTATTTTTGACTATTACTGCAAATGCAACCCAGCGACTTAAAACTGGTTTTGTGGTCCAGGGTCATAAATGTGTTATTCAAGTTATTTTATTTCAAACAATATTATGTGATACCAACTGTAGCCTATGTATTTCAAAAGAAAATGTTGTTATGGGTCATTTTTTGCTACGGGATTTTTAAGACTCTAATCCATCTCAGTGCTGAAAGAGACAGAATTATGCAAGGACATGATGCTGAATTTATCAGCATTTACAAACGCATTATTAAAATCAAAAGTTGTGCTTGTAAACATTAGTTAATGCACTGAGAATTAACATGAACTTACAATGAAAAACTGTAATTTCATTAACTTACATTTACAAAGATTAATTACTATTGTAATACATGTATTGTCCATTGTTTGTACATTACATTAACTAACATTAACTAGTGGAACTTTATTGTAAACTGTTACCCATTATGCAGAATTTAAAATAAATAAACACATAAATACATACATATACTGCCATCATTACACACTTTAAAGTGGCCTCTCTCTTAAAAGCGTGAGTTATTCACTGATTACTTTTGAATGGCCATCTCTATAGCTTGATGGTGTAGTAATGACATCTGTCAGCAGGGGCTAACTTCAAACTGATGCATTCAGCATATACATTTTGCTTTACGTGTATGTGTATGTGTATGTGTGTTACCTGGGGCTTGAGTCTGTGACATTGGTTGCTAGTTCCATACTTTACCATATGAGATATGGGAACATTTTAATATCCATTTTCATGGACGAGAAATAATGTACATTTATCAAGTTTGTTTTATTATTTGTAAGGATTATGCTAGCATAATTAGACATTCTTGACGAGATGAGCTACTGCTAGTGTAATTGAAATATTAAAATGAACATAAACAAGACTAGAAAAATAGGAACTTAAATCCAAATAATGTCTGCATGTATATACATACATATATATATATATATATATATATATATATATATATATATATATATATATATATATGAAGACAACACAAAAGCACCACTTTTAAGATAAGAGACACAAAACCATGACAAATAAAATAATTGTCAGAAAAATCTATACCTGCAGTATATATATTTTTGAACCCACTTTAAATTAAGTGTCTTTAACTACTGTTTACTTATTTAATAATTTGATAATTTAATAATTATTGTGTACATGCATGTTTTTACATTGTACTTAATTAGATAAAGACAAAATCAGGTGGGACAATATTTGTTAAAGGAATCAGTTTATCGAACCTTTTTAATATTTCAAAAAAGCAAATGTGTTTTATATTTTGTATCATATTTAATACATCATAGCCCATATAGTATGATATAGTAAACATACTGAGGAAAAAAAGAGCAGCAATAAACAGCTAAGTGCAGATGTTGTTAATTATATACCGCAAAAGAAAGATGAAATTCTGAGATTTTGTAAAGTAACATAGCAGTTAACCTTAAATTCACTTTATTAATGATTGTACTGCAAAAAGACGTGTGCTACAACCTGAAAGCCATTTTTAGAATTATACTCAATTGTTTACATTTTGGGACTGATATAGACTTGTTCCCAATATGCTTTATGGGATTAAAGACTAACAAGAGAGACTGGTTTTTAAGCAGCAAAAGCAAACTCTGAGAAGACAAATAAGGTCGATTAGATCTAAACCCTGTTTAGAAAGATGGGCTAAAGAAAATAGAGGGGTACAGAGCTGCCTCTGGCGCTTTGTTAAAGAGAACATATCTAATTATATCACTTTGACAATACACCATCCACAAAACAGGGAATTCTGTCTTCTGAAATGTGACAAGCAACATGACTTTCCATTATAAATAGCAAAGGATGTGTATTACATCAGTATACAAGCTGAATCAAAATGTTATTGCCACAGCAATTCAGCGAGTTTATGAAGGTTTGTGATGTTATGGACTGCCTTAAAAGACCTGAGATATATTGACTGCCTATCATAAAAGTACATTAGAGTGTAACACAGAAACAAAAATGTGTGATGTACAAATAGCTTTTATTATAGTTCTTTTTTTGTGATGGCTATTATAAGGTTATACTATCAGAAAAATAACTATATAAATTGAGGAGACTTTCTGGTCTCTGTGAAGCAAAAGTCTTTGACTGATGGCACATTTGAATGTATTTTAGAAGGACGGGTGAAGTGAATCAGACTTGATGAAAGGAAATGATCTTCTCTTTGACTTTACCAGGCCAGAAACAAACATCATCTATGTCCATATTGTTCCGATGTTGTAAAGCTTCACGTCTCCATGCACACGGAAAAGAGAAGGCAAAAGCATCATTACGGCATAGCTGCCCAGTCAAGCTTACTATGAGGTCCCAACACATTAGCAAATTATGGGTTTGTTTTTGGCTACTGTTATTCATTATGTGTCAAGAGAAGAATGAACCTGAGTGACTGCTCTAATAGCATCTCAGAAGCTCCAGTGGAATGAGCACTTTGACTTATTTTGATTCTTTAGGCTTTCAGAGCTGTTTCAGGATGAATCCGACCTCAAGCTATGAGTGAAGGTGGTGCAGCACTCCAATATAACAAAGAAAGAAGCGCTGAGTGCTCTGCCTGCATTTCTTTTTTTACTGTCGTTTAAGGCTTTGTTGCTGTGCCGAGAGGCTCGGAGAAGGTTAACCCAGTAGGGCTAAAAAAAATTAAAAAAAAAAAAAGAGTAGGCATTAGTTCAGCAATTTCTTTGTTTTGTTTTTTGCTTTATATTGTTTTTTCTGATGTGAAGGTACAGAATGTTATTATACATTAAAACTGCAAATATAAGAGTAAAATAATGCATTTACAACATACTAAATAATGCATACTAGTATAATGCATTGTGTCCAACATACAGTAGTAAAGCTAAACCTAGAGAACATGAGTTTTATGAATAACACTGACTAGCTTTTTCAGGAAAATAAATTCAACACAGCGCGAAGGTTAAATAAATATGTATTTTTAATAATTAGATATAGGTAGACACAATACATCATGGCAGCAGTATATTCAGTATATATTCAGGCGGAAAGCTAATTAAAAAATTAACTGTTTTCAGTGCAAGGCTGGCTGAACTGAAACGAGTGGGAACTATATAATTTACGTTACATAAAAAAAGTCTAAAATGCTGCACTAGATTGAACGACTACTGAGGCAATGGTGAAAGATTACCTTTTTGCAAGAAAACACATTTTCCACATGGTGAATTTGAAAAGATCATATAATGGCAATATGCGATTTGAATTTTATCTGCACAGAATGTAAAAATCAATTTAATCTTCTTTTAGAGAATCTGAATGAACTGCCATCTATGGCCAAGACTGAAAAGCATGCATTACCAGAGGGGGAACTCGTATTCATCACTCTGAACTGGACATAGGATAATAGCTGACCTTCCCTAAAGCTGTTTATGAAATGGAGACCTTTGTTTGTGTTCCTCCATTTGATCTCAGACTCATTTTTTATCATTCAAAATTCTAATAGAGCTCATGTTTTGTTTCGGAATGTGACCTCTATATGCACTTGAAGAAGTGATGTCATACAGCTGGATGCTTTTACTGGTCTGATTCAGAGACTTTTCCTGTAACTGTATACTTTCAAGTGCATACGTCCTGGATTTGGGAATGTGTTTCCCCTCTTCAGTTTTTATGTCTCTTTCCTAATGTCTCTAATCCTGTCTCTTTACAAAGTGAGAGGAGGTTTAGTTTGCCAGTCAGGCTGTGGAATGTACTACTTAATATGGAAAAAAGCAGTAATTTCCCCAAACACAGTAAAGAAAGCCCAGCTCTAGGCTCAACTCCACCTTCCTCCTCCCAGTTCTCATCGGTCAGTGCTACTGGAAACACTGCTGGCGCCCTGCTCACTGGCATTCCATGAATTCTTTTATCATGTGCTCACAAAAAGAAGAGGGAAAAAAGGTATGAGTCATAAGGGGAAAATTACAGTTAGGGTTAACCCGTTCTGCTTTACAGTGTGTCAGAGTGTTTGCATGTGGCTGGCGTTTCAAAGGAGAACCACATTTGAAATATAACCAAGGATGTGGTCATGTTTTTTAAGCAACCTTGAAATAAATATGTTCATGTTTATTGTTCCTTTAAGTCTGGGAGCATTTTTATTGTCTTTTATACATGTGAGTTTGCATCTTATCATGGGCTGTGAATAAAGAACAATGTGTTTAACTGCACAGTCTAAAATCATCAGATTCACAGTTATGCTGATAATTATCAGGCCCGTTTTGCTTGCATTCCAGTGTATAAACATTGGACCGTTGGGAAATGGTTGAGATGTTTGGAATGCTCTGATGAGTGGAGATGAATGCTGGCTGTCATTTGAATGAAAGCCATTAGCCCAAGCTTTCTGTGGCTCACGGACAATGAGCCTTAAATTCAATTATGAAGTAATTGTTCTGTCATCACAAAACATTTATTCAGCGCAGATGCTTTCACCATGAGACAGTTTCTGCAGGGGTTATTCTTAGTGTACTGCCTCATGGTTCACATGCTTGTGAAAGTGAGTCTGGATAAGAGGAGGCACAGCCATGTTTTGAATTAGTAAAATGGGGGCACAAGTTTACATGCAATATCTGCACAGTCAGGACTGTGAATTTACATGTTAAAAGGGAAACTGTACACAAAAATGAAAACTCTCTCATCGTTTACTCAACCTCGTGCTGTTCCAGATGTTTGACTTTCTTTTTTTCTGTGGAAGACGAGTTTTAGAATTTGGGAGAATCTATAGACCTTATGCATGAAAGTAAGGTCATACGAATTTATGAATGAACTGCTTGTTTTAAAAATCTTCCTGGTCTACTGGCATTAGTGACCTCTGCTTCAAACATTACAATGCACATGATAACTTTTGTTGAGTCTACGATAAGTAAATCCACTTCATAATTACTCTTCAACAGCGTTGAAGAAAGTTCGAAAGTTCAAAGACAAAATTATAAAGACGGCTGTGCACTTGTTTCTTTCACGCAGAAGGTCTATATAATGCAAGCGGATGGGACCTTCAAAGTTACCTCCAAAACCACACAAAACAAACACAGTGGTAACCCACACAACCCAATATGACAGCTGTCCAGAAGTTATATTTTATAGTTGAATGTTTAAAATAGCAATATTTGTCTCTCTCTCTCACACACACACACACGCACACCTATCGAGTCGCTTCAGAAGACACAGATTCATCAACTAGAAATTTATGGACTGTCAGGGTTGTTTTGTGTGGTTTTTTTAACCATCAACTTTGAGAGTGTCCACATAATGGAAGTTTGTGTTGTGATAGATAGATAGATAGATAGATAGATAGATAGATAGATAGATAGATAGATAGATAGATAGATAGATAGATAGATAGATAGATAGATAGATAGAT
This sequence comes from Carassius gibelio, assembly GCF_023724105.1. NCBI lineage: Eukaryota > Metazoa > Chordata > Actinopteri > Cypriniformes > Cyprinidae > Carassius > Carassius gibelio. The sequence goes on from NC_068387.1 coordinate 9,695,990, forward strand.
AGATAGATAGATAGATAGATATTGTTTTTATTATCATCTAAAGTTCACACAGAACAATTGGAATTACATTTTGAGCCCTTTGAAGTGGAAACTAAGACCATCTAAAACAGGTTCCAGTACTCCTTCCATTTAGAGATAAACGCATATTTTTTTTTGGGGGGGGGGGGGGTTTTGCTGTTGTGTATTTGTGTGTGTGGGGGGGGGGGGGTGTTTGAACAGGCCTGTGTGGATGATTAATGGAGCAGTTAGCCCAGCGGCTGCAGACACATAGCTCCAGTCACAATGAGTCCACTGGCTGTCATCAGGGCTCCTCTGCACCCTCATGCTGCTCTCTGGCTCAACGTTTACAGCTTCTGCATGTCTCAGCAGCCAGGGAATACAACTGCTTCATGAATTGGAGCCATCACTCCTTGTATAACATTAATTATTTGTTTTATTCTCTCTGTCTTTCATTTTGCCTTATCCTGAACAGATTGCATTTAGCTTTTTTTTTATTTAAGTTATGTCATTAATCTAAGCCATTGTTGTTGGTGCACAAGCAGAAAAAGCGAAGAAGTAAATTCCAACGTAAAACACTTGCTGTGCAGAAAGACCATGGGAGGGGCAAATGAGAATAACAACTATTAATGTAGTACTTGTCTAATCAACCGAAACATTGTTTGTGCGCCTCAAACACACATTTGCACAAATGACATGGAAGGCTGTGCGAGAAAGAACGAGGCTGTTAAATATTTGGAAATGGAGCTGATGGTAATAGTGGGATAATTCACTGATTACACACAAACGGCTGCAACTCTACCTTAAACATCAGACGCTTTACTGCTTTATCCAACACTCCATCTCTCTTCTCCTACCGACCTCCATGAATTTGATTCAGGCTCACAAGTGCCACCGCTGGGAGACAATATCAAATCATCTGCTTTAAATACAGAAGCACCAACAAAGGAGATGCCACAGAGATTATAATTTACATATAACACAATACATCCACTGACTGAAAAGCACTGTCCAGGGCATTGTCTGGCGTACAATAGCCAACAGTCATTCACTACCTGGAAACCACAAAGAGGCTGAGAGGTGAAAGAGAAAGCACTTAATGATTACTGAAAGAAAGCTGGTGAGTGCCGAGCCACTGCGTTGGTGAGATTTTGAGGATGGTGGCGTTTGTTAGACAATGACGGACGTTTGTATTGCCGGGGGTAAACACTCAGAGTTCAATTTTGACATGACAGCCTAGACAGGTAAACATGTCAGTACTTTGCAGGAAAATTAGTTGAGTCTTGAGTTGTGAAAGACAGTTTTATTGGTTTTAATGTAAAATCTAATCTTGTTCCTCAACAGGATTGCCACCTACATATTTGAGCTGTTGATGGCTACAGCTGTTAAATGCCTGCTAAATGAGATCGGGTTGGTTTGACTAAAAACTAGCTGTTTCCCCAAGACCTTTGAGAGATTCCTCCCTCATTTGAACACGATACATGGGGGCTGATGACTAAGATTATGCTGAGCGCACAAGGGACCTTTCGATAGGAAGCATTCCTCACCGTCCTTGGCATATATAATGTTGTCAGTTACGAGAGAGGACTTCTGAGGGTCATATTCAGACTAAAAAGGAGATAGCCGATAAGACCTAGCTCATCAGGGCTAATTCAATGGGGTGCAGGAAGACCGGTGTCTGATTCCCCAGGAACTTTCACAACAAACAGTGGTAGAGGAACAGTGGGTGTTCAATTAGCCAGCACCTAACAACATTAAACAATTAGACGCATCCAAATGAAAACAACCAGGAGCATTGTGCCAGTTAACTCCTCCTAACAATGTCAGTGTCGTTTCCTAAAGAAAACCGTGCCCTATGAAACCCTGTACAAACAAAACACTTCTTAAAAGGTAATAGTATGTTTTGTAGGCAGAAGTGAGATTAAACTGATGGCAAATGGGGATTATTGTTGAAATCTCCTGCTTCTCGGATTTTTCTCTTTCAGAAAAGACCCCAGTAAGGTCGCATATCTCCTCAGAAGGGATATCAATAATGTGTCAAAGTGAGCTGCATGTGACTTGCCAAGATACCAAAGTCTGTAATCAAAAGAGATTTCAATATGAATTCAAAATAAATTAAAATGTAAACATGGGGTGTTTTCCTCTTTAAGGACCCTGGATGTTTCAGAAGAGATCTTAACAATATCTTAAATATGTGCTGGTTTCAAAAAATAAAACAAAACAACAATAATAATAAAATTAGAGCTATTTTTCTTCCTAAAAAAGCCTATAAACTAAAACTGAACAAAATGAGTTTAAATTTAGAACCAACATTGTTCATCTGGATGTCTCTATTTGGTTTAAAGATACATTTTTATAAGATTTCTCACATTGTATATATTCACTCTCACAAATCTGTGTCCATCGGCTCCAAGAACTGCTACCGATTGTATGCCTTTTGGGAAATAACGTCAAAGGCTAGGCCACATGTGCACGAACTGTGTGTTTAATCCAGTTTGTAACACCCCACCCCATCCCCACCCTTTTTTTTTAAATACTCACATTGGGTTTTGCTGCATTCAGTAGTCTCTGAAACACAAGTAAGGATCTTAAATCTCACTGAAAAGATCAAATCTGATTTTATAAGAAGAAGGAAAGAAGATAAATAAAATTGAAGGTAGCCAAGACTGGTTTATCGATCAATAAAAACATCGTTTCCACATCAAAACGGCTTCTTGTCTTACGTTCAAGCCCCTCTGGAGCATGTCCTGCATAGAAGATAGAACTAACAGAGGCAATGTTTCTGCAATCATATTCATTTCGCAGCAACCAAACAGCCTAAAACTATATCGAGATGACAACTCCAGCCTCTCATCTTGGGCTTGGCAATGATTTTCATAGCTAACTTGTGTAAAGGCTATTGCTAATTGGCTACCACCCAAAGCCATGACACCACTGCAGTAAAAAGAGAAGAGATGAAAGAACAGCAAATATAATCCAAAGATATCTGATTTCTTCAGAGATTGCTGTACAAATGGTTTCTCAAGGCAAGAAGAGAGGCCCTGTTCTTGGCTTTTACCACATATATCACTCATCATCTACAGGATTATGACATCTGATAGCACTGATGTAACTCTGCAGAGAAAAGCTTCAGTATGGGGTGGGTGTCAAATGTATGATAAAGCATACTGCAGATAACTGCAGTTGCACAATTGAGATTTTAAAAACACCACCAAACCACCAAATCAAAATATGCATTTTTTTATTATTTTTTTAATCAAAAACATTAATGTCCCCTCCTCCTCCTCACAAAGATGCGTCTTCTCTGATATTGTGTACATCGACCGATAATCCATCCCCTCCAGCAACCTGTCATTCACATGAGATCAGCAAATGATCCAATAAGTTCCTGGAGGACAAAATTCCCAAAAAGTCCCACCCTACATTTTTTACTAACAATTATTTTTTCCTTTTTTCTTTTTTTTTAACAGAGAAAGAGCAAACTATTACATTTTCCTGAATGATTATGATTAAAACCCTTTTTCCTTCTATTTACCTATTTATTTTTTATTAAGAATAATATATGCACCCATGGATCGTTCACAATATGACCAGGAACAAGTAATATTTATGAAACTATATAAGGACGTTTTGTGCTCATGTTGACTTTAAATATTTACTTAACCATATAAAAATGACAAATTATATAATATTGTTGATGCTTGTTTCTGGTATAAACATGCAGGTTTATGGACACTTAAGAGTACACTCAGCTGCGAGTTCACTGGCCACTACACATGTACAATGCCACATGAAAAACCAAAAATGTACCATTGTACCATTACAGGTACGACAGCTTATCTATGGGGCAGTACTCTCAAGGGGACACCTTTGTACCTTCTCTATCCCTAAAGTTTGTATATTAGTACCTTAGAGTAATAATAAGCTATGTACCTTTAAGTTAATAATATATACTTTTATGATACTATAATGAATCTTTTAGGGGCAAAAAAGGTACAAAAACATCCCTTTGAGGGTATACTAGCCCCAATGGACAGGCTGTTGTTCCACTGAAGGAAGTTTTTGCACTTTATTATTATTATTATTTATTAAAATAATAATAATGTACTAAGCAAATAAAATTGCAATGGGCATAATAGCAAAGGGCTTGTCCAAGACTCATTAAGAATTATTTTAAACCTAAGATCCAGATTATGATCTCTGATAATATTTTATCATATTTACGTTTATGTTTATGTGAAGATTTGTTTTAGCATGGCTGTCTCACTGATATCATGTGTAAATATAAATACATATGTAAATAAAACTTTGCTTTTTGGAAACAATTGTAGGCAAGCCATAACAATCCTTTTTACAAAACCGCACTAAAGGTGCGCAGCCACACAAACTCGAGATTCTTTCAAAGTTATGCGGGCCCCACATTCCACGCGTGCAGCTTCACCAGCGGGAACCGTATCACGGAGTCCTGCGTCTGACCGCGCGTCGTGTTACCAGCATTTCCTGTGTCTCATATCTGGAAGCTACGAACTCTCCAATGGAGCGAAGTAATGCGAGATGGGAGTGGTTCCGTTATGAGGTCACGGCGAGGGAGCCGTACGCGTACGCGCTCAGCAGCGAGCGCAAGCGGCAGACACGAGACGGACGCGATAGCTGGAAACATTTATTCACACAGCTGAATGAATCTCAGTTGGCAACAGAAAAATAACAGGACCGCGTTTCCTTCGACAGGGAACTATTGAGAAAAATCAGGCGTTGGCTTTATATGCGCAGGAAAGGCTTGCATACGAAAGACTCCAAGGAAGAAACGCGCGAGGAAAGTTTTGCTACGCGAAAACAAACTGGACGGAGCAGTGCAGAAATCGTGACGCATAAGCCATGCATTGGTTGTATAGCGTGGGATAGTTCTTCTGGTGTCGTTTGTTTGAAGGGGATGTCTTTTTGGTGGCTTTCATCAACAAAAGTTTGACGCCAGGAACGCTGTATTATTCTGTTCGACAAGAAAACGCGAAACATTTCTCGCGCTCGTCCAGAGTCGCTGTCTTCATCTGTTATTTGTTGGTTTGGCTGGAGGATCCGTTCCTCGTCATTGTAGTTTGGGGGACAGGGGGTGGTTTGGATATCTATATTTTTTCACTTTTCCTTCATGGCCTCCTCCAGGATGTATCTTCTTATGAAATGCATGCTGGTTTCCCAACTTGTGGTGCTGATCGCGAAGAACAGTCGGGCGCTCATCTGTTTGCCCTGTGATAAGTCCAAATGCGAGGAGCCCAAGCACTGTACGGGTACCGTGGTGTTGGGGATCTGCGGCTGCTGCTCGGTTTGTGCCAAGCAGAAGAACGAGAGCTGCGGCGGAGTTTACGGTCTGTACGGGACCTGCGACCGCGGACTCCGGTGCGTGATCAGACCCCCGTTAAACGGCGGCTCCATCACGCAGTACGAGGTTGGAGTTTGTGAAGGTCTGTATACACATTTAATTTACTCTTTGTCATCAGTGTTGATTGCTTTTATGGATCCTTATGATGGTGAAAGGAATTAAATAAATCACATCAGAATTCTGTCTCCGTCTGTATTTACTGGGGTAACTAAACAAAGCGAATGTGTTATGGCAAGCCATTTTAACACACTGTTTCATAAAGCTAACTAATAATTTGGTTATGTTTACTTATTTTATTAGATGTAAGAATATGTATTCAAGTATACATGGTCAATCAAATTCAACATCTAGAAATTTTTACATTTCATATTAGTACTAGCATATCCCAATAGTGGCAAGTAGCCACTGTTCCACGTACTGTTACTTCTAACATAAAACAAATCTCTGGTTCAGATATGAACTTTTCACTTCTATTCCCATTGGTGTTTACTAGTAGTAGTAGTAGTAGTAGACTCTATTATAGGTACCTATCAGATATTCAAGCTTTACTATGCATTATTTATTAGATGCTAGTACATATTTGTATGACATTAGAATACATCCCAGTTACTTACTAGTTTTGCATTCATCCCCTTAGTTACAATTCTTACTAGTAAGATTACAATGTGATTCCAACTGTGTATTCCAATTGCAACAAGTTGGAATGAACGTTTTATCATCTAATTAGTAGTTACTAATCAAATGTAGTGAAATACAACAGTGAAATACATATTAGTTGGATATGAATAATATCTGAACCACAGCTCCCTATAGAAAACAACAAAATAAATGACCAGTAATGGTAAACTTGATGCTCACCTCTATTGATATTGCATTTAGTAGATAGTATGTACTAGCGAAACTGAAAATCTTTCATTGTCACTATTGGAGTATTTACTTAACAGCTAGGGCTACTTGTAACATTAAATAGATTTTTAGCTTTTAAAAAATAATAATAAGTGTTAAAGCGGCCTGCCACAGTATCTGTCCATATGGAAAGGAAAATAAAATAGCTTTGAGAGAAGACAAACTCCTGAAAAATATGAGTCATAATTCCACCTAATTTGAGTAGAAATGAACCATTATCAGCTCTCATTAGATAGAAATATGATTGTAAAGGCATTATGGAGAGGAAAGTGTCAGTGCTGTCTAGTTCACAATAACACATTTCTTCAAACATGACGGTCGTTTGGAGTGAACGAGAGGCACTTGCATTTGCAGCATGTCGGTTTTCCTTTTCTAACGGATTCCGTGCTGTTTTTGTACGTGGTGCCAGCCTCGCTCTATCCGCCAAGGCTTGTTGGTTTTTCATCGGAATGTCTGCTATGCAACTTCACTTGCGCCTCAGTCAGTTTATTTGACATCGGGCCATTGAGGGACGTGCGCTTCTAATAGCCTACCTTCAGTCGTGAGGCTTTGCTTCTCAGGGTGCGTTTTCCTCACCTCACCTTGATTCAGTTAACTTAATGGTGCTGTCGGGGACTTCTCTGTAGGGGGTTTATCTCTGTCTTTAACATTCTTTTTAAACCTGGCTTAGTACCTTTAAGTTTGAAAGGGTGTTTTTAAATCTGGGGTTATGAAACCCTACTCTAATGTATGTTTTCAGTTTGAAACCATATGGTCGGTTATAGATAGATGCACATTGTTTCGCGTCATTGCCTACCTGATTAAATATTCATGAGCTCTTGTACTGTCAAATAAACGTTCATTTGCTGTTTGGTTCTTGCATCTGAGATAAATTAATTGGAAAACGCCTTAACTGGAGCGAAGCAAAGATTCTATTGTTTGTTCAAGTAGTATTTTTTGGAAACCTAGAAGAGCCAGAGCCTATTTCCGTGGCATTTCACAGATGGACAAACTTTTTTAAATCTATTTGTCCAGTAAATGTTACTGACCACATAAATAAACAAGTGTAAAAGCAGATATTCTGCAGTAGCTGCACAAATGTGAAAACTGTTGAAAACTGAAGTCGTTTCTATTTTCACAGTGATGTCAAATATCAGTCAATTTTTCGACCCATCACCATTTTTTAAGTCGTGTTTCTGCTGCTGAAGAAAGAATCAAAGCCATAAATCTTAACTGAAACTTTGCAGACCGTGTAAACTAATAAACCTTGTAAACAACTACCAGAATATGTTATCATCTCAGGACAATAGCCCTAGAGATCTAAAACTGGCACAGCAATGATCAAAACTGTCATATTAGCTATTTAGACAGACTTCGAACAGACTGCAACTTTTTCTGCATGCTTCCACAATATATCAGTCTACTTTTTCCTCTGAAGAGTGCCATTGCTTGCTAGGCCTAGTCCAAGTTGGAACAAGACTTGGTCGGAGGACAGAGGACATGCAATGTCATGGGTCAGGTTTCAGCATGGCTGGCTATGAAAATTGAAGGGGTCTCGACCATTTGACATGTAACTGCCGGGTTGACATCTGCTGTAATTCAGCCAAGAAAACATTGCTGCATTGAGTGCCACAGCTACGGCTGTCAGATAAATGAGTCAGATGAGAGAGCACAGAGAATGCCAGTATAGGCCATGTCCTCCTCACCTCCTAACAAACTAAGACCTCAGAGGGTCTTAATAGTGATTTAGTTTCTAAAATACATCTGCTGTGGACTGTGCCTGCCATGAGACATCAAAGATTTGTTCCGGCCTTTAAAGGAGAAGTTCACCCAAAAAAGAAAATTTTGTCATCATTATTCATCCTTGTGTTATTACAAACCTGTATGAATTGCTTCCTTTTTTTCTGGGTAACACAAAAGGTAAATTTCTGGAGAATATCCTGGCCGTGATTTCAGTTAAATTAGACTGATTAACAACTAGGCTGTCAGCCTTAAAAAAGGACCAGTAATGTGACTCATATCAGTTTTCTGGAGCTGAATAGACAAAATTTGAAGTTATATTATTATTATTAGTTATATAATTAATATAATTACTTTTGTGTTTCACAGAAGAAATAAATACATTCATTTAGTGCGACACGGTGGGTGAGTAAATAATAGCAGAATTTTAATTTTTGGGTGACCTGTTCCTTTAAATTGAGCGCCACAGCACAGTGGTTAGAGGTGAAAACAACAAAAGCCTTTTTCTGTTCAAACTGATGGTACACTTCACATCCAAGTCCATAAATTCCTGTGCATTCCAAAGCATGAGATTACTTTGGACAGGCTGTTTACAATGAACACATACATTCAATATGATGGTCTTGAATTGCCCTGCAGGCTTCTCTGGAGATGGGCTTACCAGGCACATCACATAGAACACCCGGGGGGGTTAGTGTCAGGACCTTCCAGGTGAGCTTTCCCTGGGAAGTGAAGTATGATGTCTTGCTTCTCTATTCAGAGAAAGCAGTCAGCGGTCCCAGTGTGAAGCTGGCTGTACTTGGGAATCATTTTAGGCCTCATCTTAACAAGAAAAGACCTTTACACACAGCTCAAACTGTGTCAATTTGATCATTTCAGTTGCAGTCCTAGTGTTTTACATCCACTGTTATACTTAGCATAAATTATTTATTTGTTGGTTTGGCTGGAGGATCCGTTCCTCTAAAAATAATTTTCCAAGAGACATTCCAAATCGCATATGTTTATGTCTATGAAACACATTGATTATTTATGTTTTACTGTGGTTTTCTTGTAGAACTGCTTTATAGGTTTTGTTGACGTTCATATGTTTTCTGATGATTCTAACCGATTTTACTAGTGTTAGAAAAAAACTGTGCCTTGTAAAGCACAGATTGGATTATTTTTATGAAGCCTGTCAATAGAAGACCTAGTATGGAGCCAGAAATCAACATCTAAGTTGAACTTGATGGATCTGGAAATGTAACATGCATGGTTGAAATTTTTGACATACTCAAGTTGACCATTTATGCTGCAATATATTTACTGAAGCTTCACCTTGTCCACCCATCTGGAGTTGGAGCCCTGAGCTTGACAGTGTTAATATAGCACCGGGCTCAAATCATAATCTTCCGGACTAAGAGAAAAGCAGCGGTCTTTATCATTGAAATGGCTTCAGACTGGGAAGAATGGAACTTGATTATACACAATCTGTTTGCAAAGAACACCTGGAGAATGAAGCATGCCTGCCCTTATTAATGTCATCCATACAAACCCTGGACTCTGCCTGCTAACAAAGCAGCTCCACATTGGCCGTAATCACTGTCAGATGGAGTGCTTTTTGTCTAAGGCATTCCTCTTCCAAAACGCTGAATGACCCATCTAAATAAAGGTTATGTGATGATTGGGGAAACATAATACAATTTATGTTACAAGTAAACTATGAAGATAATCCGAGTTAGAGAGATTGCAACAGCTAAACCCAAAAGGAGATATTCTGAAGAATGAACCAGTTGTTCCTGCAACAATTGAAGCTTCCAAGCTTTAAAAAGAATGCAGAAGCATTGTAAATATGTCATAATAATGTTTCACATGAAATGTGTGCTATATTCCAAGTTTTCTGAAAAACAGACTGAAATTAAAGTAATTATTTATTGATATTCTTCCCCTCCAGTGAGCTATTAACTGACGGATCGTAGAGTTAGTGAATTGAACAAACTCAATATCTGGATCAGGTGACCGTTTTGAAGCTCTAGTCCCCATTCTTTGTAATTGCCTGGAATAAAAGACCAGAACAGTAACACAGGTTTAAAGTAACATGGAGAGGCTGGGTAAATTATGGAATTTTTTGGCTGAACTACTAGAGATCTAAATCAGGCGACTATTTTGAAGCTTTAGTCCCTATTCTTTGTAGAGTAAAAGTATTTTATGATTTTACTTCACCTTAATCCCTCCCTGTTGTTGCTTGTATTATTCTAAATGATGTCTGAAACTTTGTATTATGAGTGTTTGGAATAACATGGTGAGGGTGAGGAAATGGGGACAACATTTTTGTTTGAAATATTTCTTCAAAGCAGAGCATAGCTGCCAGTTCACGTCTTTGCCCATGTTTTTTCATTTTTTCACAAAAAGGCAGAGTGCAAGCAGGCTGAAATTTGTTGAGAGAAACCGCATGTCTGGTATAGTCAGTGAAGACAAGCAGAAAAGTGTGCCCCCGCTTGGCAGCCTCCCTGTCACAGACTTCCCTGAAGTCTCTCTTCTGCTCCTCGGAGTACTAAGTGTCCTCAGGGGGTGCTGCGTAGGGGCCGGCAGGACTTTTCAGGGTTATAATTCAAAGCCTGAAGAGTCAGTGTCATAAAGGGAACAATGAACAGATGACACAGATTTTAGTCATTTTTACAAAAAAACACAAAGTCCTCTATTGCTGAAGTCAACTCTGTATTGGCTTTGCAGCCCATTTACTTCTATAATGTAACATATTTCTGTGTGAACTGGGATATTCAATGAGGAAAAAGGAGTGGTAATTCACTGGATTGTGAAAGTGGGCAATACATACATATACAAAAAGAGTTAGCTCTACACCTAATTACTATTTCTGCTATTATATAGTTATTTTATATGGTGGTCATTTCTTATGAATTTGTACAATGTGACTCGTACAAAAATTTGGGATAAAATGTAAGCATAAAATTAATTTTAGAATCTCACCTTAAATCAAAAAAAAAAAAAAAAAAAAAAAATGTATGACTGAGATACATTTTAGTCTCCAAATTGCCATGAGAGTTTGTTGGCTATTTTTATTTTTTGTTTTTATCCAGTGCAATAAATGGGCAATTTTTTTTATTATTATTTATACATTTATTATTTTATATCATGAAGTAATACATAATTTGTTATTTGTTATTAAATACATTATTTTGGTGTCTTCTAATATATCTCAGTATTATTTGCCTTTTTTTTTTTTTCTTAAGTGTGCTGATGAATCGTCCACAATAACACCAGGAATATGCATTAAATAAATCCTTAATTCTAATGCAATGTTGACTTTATTGCCAGATTTGAAGTATTAATAGCTTTTCTGATTTATTATGAAAATAATCCTGTCTTCAGTTTCTTGTATTAGTCGCAGAGTAGCATTTAACGACCCAGGCGTTAAAAATGCTGTCTTTTTCCGACAGAGTAATTAATTGGTTTAGTTGCAAATTAGCAAGCATCTCTTGCTTCAGGAAGGACTCCTGCCTTGATAACAACTAGGTGCCACTGCAAAGTACAGCAGGGAGACGAGCAGCGATTTGATATCATGCCTTGATATCAGCAAAACAACACTTTTCACTGTGTTTGTTTATGAAGAACCGCTGTGTTGAAAGTAGGCTCATTTTATTCCTCCAGTTTTTGTGATTTCATAAGCTTTTTTTTTTTTATGTGAGCTTGTTTTAGCCGCCTCTTCCTCTACCAGACAGTCTATATTAGATATTGTGAGAGAATGGTGTTTTCTCTTAGTACAAGGTTATAATACAAATACTGAGTTGAATGGAATTCCGTAGATATTGTAATAAGAGCAGTCACACTTTCTGTTATTGCTATAACACAATTGTCAACACATCTCTGACTATATTAATCTGTTGCATGCTTCGAACAGAGTGTGAAGATATTTTCAAATGTGCATGAAGTGGAAATTCACTGTCTATATTCTTAACTATTTAATCTAATTATTTTTGAGCTCGTTATTTAATCATAATATCACAATTACAGACTTCTCTCTTGTGACTTCCTGTATTGGTCGGTCTTCACCAATAATTTGAGTCTGAGTCATGTAATGAGCAGATGATAAATGAAATCAAGCCACTGCATTGCTTTTCTTCTTTTTTTTCGATGACCTATGTGCTCAAATGTACGTCATGATACAGAAAAAAAAGGTAACACTTTATTAGTAGATTAGAGAACACTTTTGCTATTAACTAAGAGTTTTCCCCTAATTAAGCTCCTAATTTGCTGCTTATTAATAGTAAGGTAGTTGTTAAGTTTAAGGTTTGGGTTGGGTTAAAGGATCTAGTATATGGTCACGCAGAATAAGCCATTAATATATGACTAATAAGTACTAATAAACAGCTTTTAAGATGGTAATATGCATGCTTATAAGCAATTAGTCAATATAGTAGGAACTGGTCCTTAAAGTGTTTTCCAAAAATCTGTCACTACTTCCATTACATCACGACTTAAAGGATTTTTTGTCTGGTTTTAGTGAATGTAAAGTCGCTAAGATGGTTCTTACAGTTTTAGTATTGTGACTAAAGTATAGTAATCCTGCTGTAAAGTTGTGTCCGACTGATTGTATTTTCAAAACTTACATTGACGCCTTCACAATGTTGTAATATCCAGTGGGAAATTATGTTTTATAATGTTTTGGGGCATGTCAATTACAGACTTATGATAGGGGTTAAATTAGTCATGATTGAAGTTATAATTGTCAATCTTTTTTCTATAATTACATTGTAGGTTTATCAACTTAGCATAATAACTGACTGTGATTAATTATATTAAAATTATTGAATATGGAAAAAAACTCCAGACTACATCTTTGGTCCTACATGATAAAAGCCTCAAATGGCATAAAAAAAAAAAAAAAAACCTGAACCTGCTTTTAACTGAAAGCATCAGTGATAAGCTTACATTTATTATAAAAATACAACAAACAATATTGTTGTGATGTCGGGTTTAATGACTTAGTTATGTCTATTTAATGATTACTATAATTTAATTAGATTAATTAATGAGCATATCGTTTAATTAGTGTGATTAACTTTTTAATTGATTTACACTTGTAGTATGCATTTTGCATACTGAATAATGCTAAATACTGCTCATGTAGGTGGTTGGATTGGCATTTCTCTCTCAACATCATTGTGCATGGCAGCATAAGAATGATAAAAAAAAAAAAAAAAAACATATTAAACCAACATGCATTATGCATGTTTGCACTTCATTTTGTTGCATTAGCACTAAAAACATTGTGTTTCTCAGAAAGTTAAAAAGAGAAAGAAATATGAAAGTGTGTTAGTTTTTCTCTAACTGAAATCACTTGAATGTACATAACGTCATGATTATGATTTCTAAACTCATAAGTGGGAACTTCCCAGGAGGTCTTCAAGGCGATGCTGTATGTGAACATGCCAGGCTCAAACCCGGTGTGGGGTACTGACTGCCGCGGCGTGTTTATCATTTGACAGGACACTCAACCCTCCACGCCCAGCTAAACGACCCAGAGCTGGTCTGGAGAGCCATGCTTAGTTACTGAAGAATCAGCTGCTGACAGCAGCTATTTGGGGACTTCACCCCTGTGGATTTGGTGAAAACAACAAGCGTAGGGGCTTTGAAACATCAGCTTCCAGTCCTTGATCGTTACAAGATCACAGGCTTACACATACTCACAGTCTCCTATAGACAGCCATAGTGATAGGTCTGTGTTCTTTCAGGGTGTTGTGCCGTACAGCTGTAATCACACCCATCATATGCAGATGACCGAAACACTGCAACACAAGTGTGCAACTATGCACCAGTAGCTAAACACATGACTGACCCTTCAACAAACAGACATGGGTTAGGTGAGAGAAGTGTGACTTGACTTGTTTATCCTCAGAGTATTTAATTTAACACACCATGGGGCTGAGAAGTTATGGATAAAAAAAAAAAAAAGTCATATTGTATATCATGTTGTAAGTTTGCTAAATCAAATTGTAGGTTGCTCGGCAGTACAAGAGCAGGATTCTGCAAAAACGGTTCTGGTTTAACAGCCAAATTGCTCATATATGTGCAAGGCCCATTTATTGGCAAGCAGGCAGCATTCCCCAGAGAACAAATTACATGCATGCTGATGGTGCTTACTATGGGGTGGTGGATGTATATTGAAATAAATCAGTGTTTTGGACTGATTCATTGAAACTCAGCTTGTCATTTATGTTACTGAGGCCTGTCATAGAAAATTAATGGCCTTAGGAAATGTACTAAAATAATTATCATAGTGTTTTTTTATGTGTAAGTATTAATTAAATAATGTAATATAATATATAATTAAATTATATATATATATATATATATATATATATATATATATATATATATATATATATATATATATATATGGCTTTGACGTTGTCTGTGGTTCAGCAAATTCCTTGACACATCTATGTGTGGTGGCTCTTGATGCCTTGACCCCAGCCTCAGTGCATTCCTTGTGAAGTTCACTCAAATTCTTGAATCGATTTTGCTTGACAGTCCTCATAAGGCTGCGGTTCTCTCGGTTGGTTGTGCATCTTTTCCTTCCACACTTTTTCTTTCCATTCAATTTTCTGTTAACATGCTCTGATACAGCCAACTTCTTTGGAAATTAATGTTTGTGGCTTACCCTCCTTGAGTTGATTAGCTGATTGGGATGTCGCCATATTCTAATTTGTTGAATTGGTGGGTTTTGGTTAAATGTGACCCAAAAACATCACAATTAAAATAATCAAAGACTTAAAAGACTTCACTCTGTGTGCATTGAATTCATTGAATTTATTTAATTCATGAATTTCACAATTTGAGTTGAATTACTGAAATAAATTAACTTTTCCATGACATTCTAATTTATTGAAATGCACACATATATATATATATATATATATATATATATAATATACAGTCATGGCCAAATATATTGGCACCCTTGGTAAATATGATCAAAAAAGGCCGTGAAAATTCATCTGAATTGTTAATCCTTTTGATTTTTTATAAAGAAAATTCACAAAAATGTATTTTACATTGGATCATATGAATTTACGAAGGGAAAATACCATTATGAAATGAATGTTTTTCTCAAATACTTGTTGGACACAATTATTGGCACCCCTAGAAATTCTTATGAGTAAAATATCTCTGAAGTATATTCCCATTCACATTCACAATTTTGAGCACTCCAGCATGATTATAAACATGAAATCGTCCAGCTCTGGCTTCCTGTTTCACAAAAAAATAAAAAGAGGAAGGAAAACAAAGAGAAAAACCAAAGAATATATTTCTGATGTGCAGCAAAAGATAGTTGAGCTTCACAAATTAGTGAAGTGGCTTTAAGAAAAGAGTTACAGCAGTGAAAATTCCAATTTTCACCATCAGGCCAATAATTAAGAATTTCCAACCAACAGAAAATGTTCCGAAACTGCCTGGAAGAGGATGTGTGTCTATATCGTCCTAATGCATGGTTAGGAGGTACGTTTGAGTGGTTAAAGACTCTCCAAGGGTCACAGCTGGAGAATTGCAGAAAATCGTTGAGTTTCTGGTTCAGAAAACCTTTTAAAAAATGTCAAACGGAACCTACATCAACAAATGTTTTTTTTTTTTTTTTTTTTTTTTTTTTTTTTTTTTTGGAGGGTTACAAGAAAAATTCTCCTAGCAAAAAAAAAAAAAAAAACTCCAGAATATTCAGTTATCAGCCACGACTGTAACTTTAAATGGGAATGACTTCTATGAACAGATGAAACTAAAAAATTAGCTGTGTAGCAGCAAACACTCAAGATGGGTTTGGTGAACACAGAGGAAAAAAAAGTACCCATTGTATACAATTAAATATACTGCTGTATTTTTTATGTTGTGGGCCTTTATTTCTGCTGGAGGTCCTGGACATCTTTGATTCTATCAAATACCAACAGATAAAAAATTAAAAAGTGTCTGACTCTGTTAGAAATCTTATAATGGGCCATGTTTGGATCTTCCAACCGCACAATAAGCCAAACACAAACCTCCAAAACGACACAGAAATGGGTCACTGAGCTCAAAACCAAGCTTCTGCTATAGCCATTCCAGTCCTCTGACCTGAACCCTACAGAAAATGAGAGGAGTGAACTGAAGAGGAGAAGCACCAACATGAAGCTGGGAATCTAAAGGGTTTGGAGTGATTCTGGATGAAGGAATGGTCTCTGATCTCTTGTCAGGTGTTCTCTAACCTCATCTGGCATTATATGATATAATTTACACCTGTTAAACTGGCAAATGGAGGTTTCAAAAAGTATTGAATGAAAGGGTGCCATTAATTGTGGCCAATGTGTATTAGTGAAAAGCATTTATTTCATAATGATATTTCACCCCCATTTTAATTTTTCTATTATCTAATGAAAGGATACATTTTTATAGTCATTTTTATATTTTTTTGTGAATTTTTTAAATAAGAAATCAAAAGTATTCACAATGCAAATGAATTTTCACAGCCTTTTTTGATCATATTTACCAAGGGTGCCAATATTTTCTTATTTTATATATAAAATTATCAGTTCAATATACGTATTCAATATATCAGCAACCCCTGGTATTCATCCATCTTGAGTGTGTTCATCCATCCCAAGCACACAAACATGCATGTGCACAGATAAGGTGAACACACAGCGGGCTGAAATACCAGCGCTTGTATCAGCAATGTGCATTTACACTGAAAATAAGACTTCATAATGTTGCTGGCAGATAGAAGCATCTTTAGGGTCAGGTCATTCTTATTTTGAAAATGTGCTGCTCTCTGCCACCATTTATCTTTCGTGTAACTCGTGAGAGGCTAGGAATGTAGGAACTGTATAATCCTTTATAACAAGACTATATTTCTCTCTTATTTCCGTTATTCCCGATACCCCTTGAACCTCAAATGCACATGTAATTGTCCATGTGCTCCTCTTTAGTGTTCAGTAGCCTCATTACTTCGGCATTGCCAGACCTGTTGGCTTTGGGGTACCTGCAGTTTTAATGATACTGTGAAAATGTATCGGGATGATTCTGAAACCTGGTTACTCTGTTTGATATGGTAATTTATTAATATGAATTTCTGTTTCTGTGCTGTCTTCATTGATATGTGTCTCTTTCATTTTCGCTTAGATGAAAACTGGGATGACGACCAGCTCTTGGGCTTTGAGCCATGCAATGAAAACCTGGTTACGGGCTGTAACATCATTGATGGGAAGTGTGAATGTGACAGTGTACGAACATGCAACAACCCATTTGAGTTCGCCAGCCAGGAAGCCTGTCAGACAGCCCTGCAGAAGATTGAAGGTACCTCTTATTTTTCCATTATTATTATTTTTCTCTCTCTGTCTACTTCTAGCATAAAGCTTGTACCTGCCTGCGCATATCTTTCTGCAGTAGACATAATGTCATCATGTTGTTTAATGCATTCTTGATGGGTTTCATCTTTAAAATATGTGTTTGAACTCTCGAGTTTGTGAGCATACTAGAAAAATTGTTGCAAGGTAAAACTAGCATAGTATTAAATATAGCACAAATGTTATGCATTCTTCTGCCATGCATTCTTTTTAATTATCTAGAATTAGCTTTGTTAATAAGATTCCTCATTAGTTTTGAGAGTATCCAAAAATAATCAGTGTTAATTTTTGGCATCATTGAAGGGATGATTTAACCTGTGAACTAATTTAAATGAATGCATATTAATAAAACTGAGAATGTCAGTGACAGTCAATGCAGTTTCTTTTTTTTTGTGCAAATATGCAGTAGGTTATTTCCAAAGCTATTTTTTGTGTACTAGTTCAAACTTCACCTTAAGTAATAACCCCTAACAAATACTTGTTTAGTAACGGTTAGTAACGTAACCTCTGTTCCCTAAAATAATGGAACGAGCATTGTGTTTAACATGCTTACAGGCAAACTCCTGTTTACTCTGATACTGAACCCTGATATGTTCACATTCATATAACAGCACGAACAAATGGCGCTTCAACTTGCCAAAAGGGGAGAAGCTGACTGATATAAGTCAGCTCAGATTGCTGTTCGTCAGAATCTTTTCTCCTCAGAAACTTAACGAAAAGGTTGTTTTTTGCCAAATGACCGGTTAGCCATGAGATCATGATTTGCCGAGATGGCTGCCACATATAATTTGTGTGTGGAAGGGGTGCACCGCTTATCCAACAGCTCTTGCAGAAAGTTTAACACTGATGACATGCCACAGGAGGACAGGTCTTTTATCTTTGCAGCACAACAGTCAGAAAAGACTGACCATTTAAGGGCATAGAGGAGTCACATAAACAGGGCTGTAGCCTCAAAAATGGTATTAGTCACACCTGTGGGGAGCTGTAAAGATTTCCATTGAGGTGCCAAACATGAAGGCTCCACAGCTCAGGCTGGGGATGGTAAATCATGCCTCTTGCTTGAGAGAGGAGGTCTGTCCTCAATGGTATCTGCCAAGGGGCTGCCGATAGCAGATAAATCAACTCTGGAAACCACATCTGATTCCTTTTGAGTGAGGCCACCAGGAGGACCAAGCATCTGACTTCCCTGACCCATCTAATGTGAGGAAGCAGGGCATCCAGGTGGAAGGCAGACAAGAAAGCACTGAGCCATTCGTGGGCCAGGGCATCTCGCTGCTTCTAAAAGTACATTTGGCAATGAAAGTTGTCTTCTGAGGCGAAGTGGTCTACCTCTGCCCTCCCTAAGACAGACCCTTTTTAGGGCTATAAAAACTGCCATTATCTCGAGGCATTGGATACACAAACTTTTCTCCAGGTTTGACCAGGAGCCAAACGCCAGTCTGCCCCATTACTGTGCTCCCCAACCCTAGTTGGAGGCATCTGTCATGACCACCTTCTTTCTGGAGGTCAGTTCCAATTGGACACCTGACTAAAAGAGGTGAGCAGTTTCCAAGGGGCCACAGCTCTGATGCAGCTGTGGGTTACCCTGCGATAAAAACAAGCACCAAGAGTGGGACGGTACATGGGCTTTGAGCCAATATTGGAGGGACCACATGTGAAGCAGGCCCAGAAGAATCACAGAAGAAGTGGTTGACATAAGTCCGAGCATCATCTGAAAAAACTCGGAGGAAATGTAAAGTCCTGAGTTTGAATGGCGTTACTAGCCACTGAATTGTCAGGAAGCGTTCTGGCGTGATCCATGCCTGCATATGGGCTGAATCAATAATGGTCCCCAGGAAGACGACTCACTGGCTGTAAAACAGACAGCTCTTGGCTTAGTGATGTTTAGCCCAAGCTGCTCCATTTGGCAGAGTAACAGCATTATATAGCAGTATATATATATATATGTAGCTAGGCGATTCATGCTGCAGATTCCCATCTATCTGAATTACAGGATTGCTACGCCACCCCTTCGAACGCAAATCTCAAGAAGTATGTGATGAGGGGCTATTTGTATGAGAAATTAAGGGTTGTTCAGATCCACCAATAAGAATTAGTCCCCGAGGCATATCTGTGCGAGGATCTGTTTCAAAGTAAGCATCTTCATAAGCGCATAATTCAGATCCCTGACATCAAGAATGGGCCTGAGTCCACTATCTTTTTTTGGTAATAAGGAAGTAGGGGCTGTGAAAGCCTGACTTTCTGTTTGCCAGAGTTTGTACTCATATGAGTATCGTTGTCTTGTACCGAAATTTGAATAATACCTCTGAAGTGAGGCAGCCTGCAAGACAAATTGTAGTGAGAAACCTCATTCTTTGAAGCTGGAGCAGTTAAGCAGGAAGGGGTTCAAACCTGTGACAACTTCTGAGATGCTGTAAAGATCTTGCAAATCTGCCAGACAGATGGTTAGAGGTGCTTGCCATACGCTTTTATTCAGCACCATTAACAGAGGTTAGGGCTACCACTCAGATCACTCTCTGCACTGGCCTGTGATAATTCACTGGGGAGAAGGGTGTCAGGATACTCAACGGAGCATGCCCAGTCCTCCTGTCTGAATCTGTCAGTGATATGGAATCAACATTTACATTTACAAGTGCAGGTTACAACTCTGACCATTAGGCCATGACTGCAGATCCTCATGACAAAACACAAAAAAGTGGATCAAAGTGCTACGAGGAGAGTGAAATCACAGAGGACCTGTTTTGTCCTCCAATACAGCTGGGAGGGAAGAAAAGAGAGAGTGGGAGGCAATGAGAGCAGTCCGTATCAATGTGCGCAGCCTCAGTGTGGATGTGGCCCAGGCTAGCAGCACGCAGCACGGTCACTTTGCCCATGTGAAGCACTTGCGGCACGACATTTGCAACAATGTTGAAGGAAATTTGCTCTTATACACTGGATGGCTACAGGGGAAGGCATGCTTGGTGATCTTCCTCTCCCAGGGCTCTTCTAAGGCAAGTAGCAGGCTGAGCTTCTTGCTCCAGCTTCTTTCTTCAGAGCCCAGCAAGGAGATGATCTTCAATGGAGAAAAAGTCTGACGAATGTTTATGCCGCTCTCAGCCAACTTAGCACATTACACAAACATGAACAAATCAGGCTTCAGTATCAGAGTAAACAGGAGTTTCCCTATAACCCCTTATTTACACTGCACGTGTCTGTGGATTGTTACGGCTCAGACGCGGCCACCGGCTGATCGCTGCCACTCTATACAATGTTTGTGTTTACAGCAGCTGTGCCACAGCATGTTTCATAAATGTCCCAGAAGTGGCTTTCCACACTGCTTCGCTAAAGGTTTTTGATGGACATCAAAAGCCACACAGTATATACAAAATAAAAATAAAAAAATCTTGTCAATTTCAAAATATACACCCTGGCCTGTGCAGACTCCCGATCTTGTTTCACAGCACTATATCCTTGTCAGGAGGCTAGAAATGGTATGTGAAATAAAGAGACAAGATAATGGATGATGTACAGCTGTGTATCTTTTATCCTTGTTGTTCATAGCTGGACTTTTAAGTGTATAAACTTAGTCGTAGGCTAAACCAAAACGGTCGTAAAACATAGCATAAAACACAACAATAAACAGAATTAGACCGGACGAAACAAACATTTCGACAACTTACCCATTATAGAACACATAAAATCAAGGAAAACAACGTAGGACAGGAAAATAACATGCGAACTCGCGAATCCTGTCACTTCACTTCTGAAAAGCTCCTGATGTGAGTTGGCACTGCTTAGAGGACAGAACAATACCTCGTAAGAGCTGTTACACACTGTTTTTTTTTTACAAGGTTGTTTGTTCTAATTCCCTTTCTTTTATAAAGGGTTGGGTAGCAAAAGAGGCAATTTGCTTATATGATAGGTTTTTTTAGATTCCTGTGATTTAAACAAACAAACAAGCTAATTTACAAAAGGCAGATAAGACTATTTAAGGCTATAAGAATGCAAATGCTGCATTGAAAAATGCAATCCCTGATGGATACTTGCTTGCATCCTCTGAGCCTTCCTATGCATTGAATCTGAGCTGGTGGCACACTGGCAATTAAACATAAAAATACATGGTTGTTATCACAACAGTCCTAGCAACAGGTGCAGGGCCTTGTTGTTTTATTGCAGCAGGTGTGCTTTTCGTCATCCCTGAAGCAGGCGGTGGCTATTTTTGAAGGTTTACCCCCTGTTTTTTCACTAATAGGTCCTTGTCATGTTGTTTTGACTAGTGTTTCAGAGTTGTTGTAGTTGTTTATTGTGATGTTGTGTCTAGTCTGGGATGTTGTTTTGCTTGTCTATTTGCAGTGTTGTCAATTTGCTTGAAATGTTTTGTCTAATAGGTACTTAATTCTCTTGATGAGTAGCTTGCTGTTGCTGTCTATAAAACAGGCAAATAATCTCAGACTTACACTGAGCAAAACCTTGCTCAAAAAAAAAAAAAAAAAAAAAAAAAAATATATATATATATATATATATATATATATATATATATATATATATCAAAGAGAGTTGATGGTGTGCTCTTTTGACTTGGACCACCCTGGCAACACATTAAGAGCCACAGAAATGCAACCCCATACCCATTGGAAACAACATTTCAGCAAAATGATATTACATTTCTCGTTGCAAGTTTTAAAGTGAAATGCCCAGAGAGTGGCACTAAAAATGTGTTCAATGTGACAAGATTCTAGATCAAGTTCAGTGCTGTAACAGGTGCACTACCAAGCTATTTTACTCTGCTGGAAAAGCAGTATATATGAAGCTGGTTATGTGATGCAAACATCAAAATGTAATAGTTTACAAATCATGCACTATGATAAAAGTGTTTTGAGGTCATGACATAGTATGTCTAAGGTACAGCCCAAAAAAATGACTTTATTAATCAATAGTTTGCCTCATAATCATAATGTGGAAAAAGGAATAAAAGTTGTTGGTATTTTACTGCCAATAATGTTAATTGCAGCTTCAAACTTGAATTTTATGTATAGGTATGTTTTTGCCTAAATTTTGTCTATGTTGCAGAAATGGCCCAAAAAAAACTACTTGGAATATCTTTTGAACCGTTACATTTGCACAGTCAAACAGCACTCTACATTTGTCTTATTCATTATATATTTATCATACATATATTATGTTTGTTTTAGTGTTTTTAGTGCTTTGTATCTGAAGATTTGTCAGTTTTAATGCAAACACTGGAGTCAAAAGTCCTTTGTTTTGCTAGTCCAATTAAATAAAATTTTTACACAGCGTGTAGAGACTACATACACATAATACGCTTTTTGTTGCTTGAGAACATGATGCATTTTCTGGCTGTTCCGTAAAGTTGTTTTTTTTTCTCCAATCTCCTCATACATCTGTTTGCGTTCAGTGCTATGAGGAGCGTGGGCCAAAGCACATGTTTTGCAGTGTTGTAATGGTTTGCACTCAGCAGTTGTCATTTGCATAAGAAAAACATTACTGTCGTTATTCATCAACCTGGCCATCTTTTGTATCTAGAGTCAGCAGACATTATAAGATTTTATTGATTTTACATGAAACAATTGGTTCTGTCACACAGAAGTGGAGTCATCATTGTAATTTGATTAAATTCTATCTTGTACTTCCAGTTCCGCTATTCTCTTTGCTCTGCTGGTGAAGGGAAGAGAAAGAAGTGTATTTAAACAACTGCATGTGCAACCAAATCAGAATCACCTGACATATGGGCTTGTTTTTCGAGGTCATTCACCCTATTCAGCCCAATGGAAAAATGTCTTCCTCATGAGGGAATGTTTTGTGTTTACGGGATGCTGGCTGACACAAGGGCGAATGCTAAATAGATAAGTGCTATTGATATTATCAGTAGTGCATCGCAACATGCGCTGTTTTGAACAGTGCTTTGAACTCTTTGATTTCTTCAGTACTGTGAGGAGTGGGGTCTTTTGAAAGAATAGTAAAGATTGATAATGCCGTCACAGTGTCCTCTTCAAGGTTCTCTAATGACATCCATATTCTCTGCTACCGTTGGTACTACAGGAAATCAATCCCCAATAAAACCGTAATAATATGTTGACCTTTGGTGTCTAAGTAGATTTTCTCTCTGGGTAAAAAAATAAATAAATATTCCAGAGCAGTAAATCATCTCCAGACCTGATGGAAAGATGTTAGTTTTTGTATCCTGCTTCATCTGTTATTTTAGTATGATCTGTTTTAAATAAACCAAGTCCTAAATTGCACATAAAAAAGCAAGGGTGGTTCTTAGCAAGAATAATTAAAGAAATGGTAAAGCGATTGATCTTTGAGGTTCTGAGACACTGGTCAAGATTCTCAGAATTAATTAGTCACGTCCATTTGCTTGAGAAGTTAATATTTAAACTATGACATAATTTAGTCCCTCACAGAATATGTGCCCCTTGGTATATTTTCACATTTAAAAATGATCATATAAAATATGTCACTGACAAATAGAGTTTCCCACATTCAAGTAAGTGAAGTGAGTGAAAGTGACAAACTGTGATCTGCGTTTAACCCATCCAAAGTGCACACACACACAGCGGTGAACACACACCAAGAGCAGTGGGCAGCAGTCGGGGGTTCGGTGCCTCGCTCAAGGGCACCTACTGGGCACCTATCGTGGTATTGCCAGCACAAGACTCAAACCCACAACCCTAGGGTTAGGAGTCAAACTCTCTAACCATTAGGCCACGACTTCCCTAGACAAGTAGACAGCAGCTGAACATGTATGCTTGTTGTCAAGATGGCCACCAACTGACATGAATTTCAAAGGGACTTCAGAATGCAAGACAGTTTGTCATTCACATGTATTTGTAGCCGAGATATAGAAATACAGATGGGGATACTCAGAGGGGTCTAAGTGCTTGTTTCAGGGTATCAAGTGCTTGTTTCAACGGTAGAGTGCTTTTGACCATCAAACTTACAGGCTTCTCTAGATCAACCGAGAGTTCCGAGGATGCGGGTCCACGTTATTTAAAGCAATTTTACTGTCAGCTTGAAATGACTGGGCTAAACGGTGGTAAGGGAATGTACTGGACCTCTTTTAGTGAGAGCCTGTATTTGAAATTAACATGGAGGTGAATGGTAGTCTTCCACTGATCCAGTTTAGACCCCTGACCTAGAGGTTGCAGTAATTCGGTAAGTGGATGAATGCACTACTTTTAGAAAGTGTCGCTTGAAAGATATAACTTGAAATTTTGCCAGATATTTCTATGGAAATACAAACCTTATTTAGCATATACACGTATATAAGCCAAGTGTGTTGTAATATAATATAATATACAACCAACAGAGAACAGAAGCAGGTATAAAGAATGAGGTTGTGGAAATGCGTGTTTGAGAGAGAAAGTGAGCGTGAACAGGAAGTGTGGGACTCTGTTCTGCTGTTACTGTTGGTTTTCTCTGACCCAGCTCAGCCAAAGCACATTAAAGGAAATACCAAGCATTCTTGCAGTAGAGAGCTGTGTCTGTGCTGCCTTGGCAGGATTACAGTGAAGAATATTTGTTCTGGGGAGCCGGCCATGCTAATTGCAGACCCCGTTGTATGCAGGGAGAGAACAGCCTCCCATGCCAAAAGCAACATGTTTCTGTTTTAACAATGTCCTGTTTTCAAAGAGACTGTGGGGGGGTCTGCCAACCCCAAGAAAGGAATGCCTGAAAGTACTGTACTTTGACTTTCCCTGTTGTCCTGTGGAGGCAAACAGAAGGGAATCAACTGTTTGATGTGGTAGAGCTCCATGTGTGAGGGTGTGTGCACCATGGACAAAAAGCTACTCATTTCAAATTTGTATTTAGTTCTAAAGATGTCTACGTCTTGGTAGTATTGCTGAAAAATTAATAAAATATTTTTTCTCCCTTTGGACCATAATCAACATGCATAATACATATGCACAATATTAAGGCATTCGCTCTGAAATGGCTCAGATGAAACATCATTTTGACCGAGCAGTCATTACTGACAAGTAAATGAGAAAATTACAGTTTCAAAAAAGTTAAAAATAATCATTAATTTCTATGAAAATAATTTGCATTGTTTTGCACAAATATAACAGTGCATCAAAACTTTAGTTTTTTAAGGTAATAATAAAAATGTCATCCAAGCATTTCTATGAATATTTCATAATGCAGTTAGAATTTTAAATGAATGCATTGAAAGTTGAGATTTAACTTACTCTAACACTATTTTTGCCACTGAAGTTAAAAGAGATACTGTTTTTATCTGTCTTATGCTTCCACATTTAATGGCTAAATAAAAAGCACATTAAAAGCATGCAAAACGGTTTTCTTTCTTAATTATTATTTTTGTTTTTAATATAAAATAACCAATATATAATAATCAGTTTTGAAGAAACACTGTATATTTAAACTGGTTTTACGTTCACCTAACAGTAATTGTTAGGTGAATATATATATATATATATATATATATATATATATATATATATATATATATATATAAAGTAAAAATTCATGGTATTCATGAAAAAAGAAAAATATATATATATATAAAATAGTATTAGCAAAGTAATATCTAATGTGAATACCCAATTTGTAAAAGGAAAGAAAAAACAAAAACAAATAAATACTTGACCTTAAATATAATTAATAACTAACAATATGGAATGGAATTTATAAATTAATAACTAATTATGTTTGTAATAATTTAATTAATGAAATTAAAAATAAATAATATAATTAAAATCTTTTGTTGATTCAATTGTATTTAAGTATAAGAATACAAATATTAAATTTTATTTAATTGTTAAACCATGTGACATTTTTACAGTCATTACTTTAAACTAATATTGTTTTTATTTATAGAGTAGTATATTTTTAATAAACTACTGTATAAAAGTATATTTAATAAACCATATTAATCAAACATGAATGCAAAAACTACATTTCTAATATCTCAGACCTCAAAAGTCAGAAATGTGCACTCAAACAATTCTCATCAGATTCTCCCAAAACCAAATTATTTGAATTATGCTAGCAAAGTTAATTCTTACATTACATTAACCATTTTAGAAATGTTAACATTAAATTCTGAGACCAATGTAAATTTAACACATAGCTGAGAGTTTCTGGCCTATGAAAGAGCAACATCGAGCATCGCGTTAGTTCAGTCAGGCCACGTTAGTCACGCTTGCATCAGCCGACAGTCAGCTGTTCCTGACGTGTACCATTCCATTCTTGACACCTATCACCTGCAGTTTATGGCATGGCTGCATGGACAGGCATGTGGAGTGTTGCCCAGAACATAACCATACCGCCAACACTAACTGTATGTAATTATAATTGTCATAAATATACTTGACGGAAGTGGTCCTGATCGAACTATTGGAAATAAAAGTTTCATTTGGGTATAGTTGAATGTAAGCCACCCCCAGCAGTGTTGTGACCCAGTGAGAGCTTTGGTAAAGCCCAGTGAACTACATACCTCTACGATCCAACACTGCAAAAAAGGGCCAGTGTGCCCTTTATGGTTGGAACAATGACAATCGAATTACATTATCCGAAATCACCATTAGCACAGTGGCCTTATTCCAACAATTAATCTATTAACACCCTCACGGTCAGTCCACAGAGGATATTAAACTGCTCTCTACATTCATAGTATTGACAACCTCTTAAACATGTAGGACAGGTCAGATGTTGACATGGGTCTCCCAGCCTGGTTCATCTCAGTTGATTGAAAGATTCTTGTCACATGCGGATAATCCTATCAACAGAGCTGCACATACATCAGTCAGTGCTGTTACTTCCCACTGATGGATTTCATGGGGCAGTGTTTGGAGTACAGCACAGCTAGAGCTTAACAAAAGTGCCACTTGTTAGAGCGTAACCCGTTTGGTATGAAAGCCTGTCAAATTCATGTCAAATTTCATGATTAATTTATATAACGTTGGGTGGGATTAATGTCTTGTTGGAGTTAAACCACCATAAGTAAAAAGTGTATGTCCACATTTTTAAATGATATTCTTGTGCTGAAAAATAGCAGGGGCCCCTAGGGGCCCACATAGTGCCATAAGTACAAAGAGCCAACTTCAGTATATCTACCATATTTTAACTAGGATACATGGACCCCAGGGGGACTTCACTGTTCCCTGTGGACTTTTTGACTGTGGACACTAAGACATAAAGTCGCAGTTACCTTGTTATTATTATTATTATTATTATTTTACTATATAGTGGAAATGGGCCTCAACTACAGTAAGTCACAGATCAAATTAAAACGCGTTCATGCAGATATTTATGCAGAAATCCAGGTAAATCCAAAGGGGTTCACATACTTTTTCCATTGAATTTGTAATTTTATTTAACCATTTATTAATACTATTGTTATCCATTATATAATTTATAGTTGTCTTATGTACAGTATTATTGACAATGTGATTTGTTTGTTTGTTTTAAAGTGTACAAGTAAGAACGTGTGGCCTCTTGCAGCTCATTGCTTTAATTCCATCGGCAAAAAATTCATAAACTTTCCTTGACAGAAAAGGATAAATTATGTGCACCTCAAACTGCTCTTTTAAAAGTTAGACATTTACACCGACACTTGCCTGCAAACATTGCTTCCTTTAAAGATAACATATTTAGTTTGGTCAGTTTCTTTCATTTCCTGTAAGAGCTTCAAAACTGCTGCGTTTGTGATAAGCTTATTTCCTCGTGATTTCCGCCTCGGGCCAGCAATTACTCAGTGCTGAGGTGGGATGCAATGGCTATAGACTTGAAATGGTAGATGTGATGATATTTTTGGGGGGAAGTGAAGCGTTTTGTTTGTAAGTCAATTGTTGACATTCTGGTGTCCCTGTGGTGTCTGGCAGTAGATGCGTGGACTGAGGGTTTGGTGTGGTTCGCTGATAAAGATGAATCACACTGCAGTCCGTTGAAGCGTGCCACTCGTTTGTCCTTTAAATTGGTAAAGATAACACATAACCTTTAAAGGGGCTTTTTTTCCCACTTACAGTGGCTCGCAGGGTGGTGCTTGAGTGCTTTTTGCTTGCTCTGTGTACTTTGAACATTTGGTCAGATGGTGTGAGGAAAATGTATATTTGGGCCAGAGCAACCATGTCAGTATAACTGAATGGTTTCTGTATCTGCCTTTTTACAAAGACACTCTAATTGTTGCTTTGGGGAAGAGGCTACATTGTCAAAATGGCAGGAAAGAGGAATCGTGCACATCCTGTTGTCTTGAATCTGACTGGTTATAACAGATGAGACACTCAAGGCTTCAACTAACAATTCATTTTGAGTGCTTTATCAATTATTCTGACAGTTCGTCAAATGATCAATTGGGGGGAAATGCAGAAGCTGTACTTTTTCAAATTGTCAAAGGACTGAAAAAAATGTTCTACATTAGTTACAGTCTTTTCTCAGCTTCTGTTATATTTATAAGGATTACTAGAATATAGTAAATAATAGATCAGCACTGCCAACTTAGTTTCTGGTGGTTTTGAATATGTAGTTTCCTGGTCGATACAAGCAGTATGTATATTAGCAACTGTGAGAATTAATTTGATGTGTTAAAGCTGGTGAATTGTTGTTATCTAATGGTGCTATCATCTGCATGTACTTTGCATTCCATCCTTGCTGTGAAGTATTGACAGTGGATATTTCCAATGAGCAATATTTTATAATCTAGTAGAAACTGAACTTAAGTCTCAGGCCTGCAGGACTCAAAAGTGATTTTTTGGGTCTCAGAATCACTGAGCTGATCTGATTTGACCGAACATTTGTTTTAAAGTGCCTTTTTTCACCGGTCTCAGCTGTTCAGATACCGGTGCCTTTTTGTGGTCTTTGACAGAGGTGACTGTAGATCAGAAAAGTGCTTTGAATTGTTGTTCGAGTGTGGCCTCCACTAAACCATTTTAGTTTTAGAGAGGTCAGTGCTGCTTGTTTACAGAGTACACAGAAAACTGTGAGTCTGTGTGTGTGTGTGTGTGTGTGTGTGTGTGCTTGTTTTGACAAAAGTATGTGTGGGTTATAAGAAGAAAATTAACCTTTTTGAGGGGGGAAAACATGAAATTTGCTAAAACAAGAGCTTTTTTTTCGCCAGTTGTGGAAAGATCAGTCTGGTTGAGAGAGAGAGTTTGTTGTGTCACTGTGACAAAATGTCATTGCAGAGAAGAAAAAAAGTGAAAAGTGAGCTCATTCTGGAAGGAGGAAGGAAATAAGAGGTTTGAAGGGAAAATTGGGCCCCTGATACAGACGCAGAGAGGAACTTGACATGGTTCTCTTGAGGCTACATTTAGATGTAGCACGAGACAAGCTCAGTTTATCTACTTAGTCATTTACTTACATCAGTTACCCATCTTGGCACAGAGGTGAAAATGATTGCAATGTTTTAAAGATGTCTGAAGAACCAGATGCACATTACACTAGGGAAAAACAAGCATAGGTCCTGCTGAAACATCTGAATGCCACATACATTTTGGAACCATGTTTGGAGCACAAATGAGGTTATCTTATAATTTTTTTCTGTCTGCTGTTCATTTCATGCAATTAAATGTGGCACATCAGACACAACAGGCTTGATGCCATTAATGTTAAATATGGCACAGTTTGTCTTGGCGGTCAATATTTTCACATAAACCTATTGCAGATGGGGAAATCTGCTTAGTCTCTTAAATATAGCACACATGGCATAATGATTACTTTGATCAACATTTATGGTCATTTTGGAGTTTGACAATCTATGTCCTATGGTAAAGAACAAGAACTTCTTCCTGTGTTTCTTCTGTGTTCCACATGAGAAAGAAAGTCACACAGGTTTGGAATCACATGATCAGAAATAAATAATAAAATATTATTTATAAATGAATTAATTCTTAAAAAGTGGTTTTCCTAATTAGAAAAAAAAAATAATACTGGTCTTCACGATCTTCTTGTCAGAAGACAACATTAGCAGTCTAATGGTTATGTAAGTTTTTGTAAGCGAATATTTGTTGTGGATTTATCCTGGAAAGCGTGTTACGACTTATCGTTTGGAATGGGTAACATGCCACAGCTTCTTTAATTGAGCTCCTTTTCATCATCTCCTCTCTCTCTCTCTCAGTGCCTCAATTCAACTCTCTCTCTGTCGTCTCTTGGCTCATTGCCTCTTTACACAGAGACACACACCCCTCTCTGTATATTAGTATTGGACTTGAGGCTACACTTGAGTCTGGAAAGCCTGAACAGTCTGATGAAGGAATGTCACTGCAGGCCTAGGAGAGAATGTCTTGCTTTAGGGAGGAATGGTGACGCTATTAAGAACAGGGAAGTGTGATCTTCACTCCACAAAATAATATTCAGCATCACTCTGCTTTCTTTTTTTAAAATCCCAATTTAAAAATTAGACAGTCTTGCATACAGTTTTTTAATTGTTGGTCCCAGCAACTCAGTTTTTAAGCAGAATTTGACATAAACATCACAGAAATCATACTCAAAAATGTAAAACGGTTTATGGCGTCAAATTGGTATATCGCTCAGCCCAACCCATACAATAGAATAATTCGGTAATTGACAACTGTATTGAATTTAAGACCATTCTAGAGTTTGGAAAAGAGCCACTGGCTCCCTTAAGCCCTAGTAATGTTCCACACCACTGTATATAAACCCTGAGGGAAAATAGTCTCCTTGTCTCTTTCAATATTCCAATACTTCTGTCTGTGTGTTTTCAAGCAAATGATGGCTTGGCTTTCAACATGACTGCCATCAGTAAAGGTCAACAATATTGATTCTCCACAAGACAGGCACGAATTGCTAGAAATGCCACATAGCTAACTACAGATTTATCTGTCTTTGAAAAGCTTGTACATTAATGAGATCGACTGCTGAGAGACACTTTTTTTTTCAGCTGGCATAGTATCCATCTCAAACACTCCTCGTAACTGGTGAAATACGAGCTCTCTGAGAGTCTCATTTATCCTGGAGATGTTATTTTGTATTGTGAGGGGCCTTTTTGTGATCCTTATCCTTCCACTTAACCAGTGGTCTCCAAGGGAAATGCAAAATGGCTGCCATTCCTTTGCACCAGATTAAGGCACAAAAGAAACACATCAGATACTTTGAATTGAAATGTCAAATGTTTAATTTTATTGCTTTTATCACAAAAAGAAAATGTCAAAAGGCTTTGTGTAAACAGGTGAATGTAATGTCTTTCAGTAGGACAGACGAGGTGTCTATTGATTTATCTACGCAGAATCTAGAATTTGTCCAATTGGTTTGCATTTTAACCTCTTAAGCACAAATGCTATTTTGGGGATTTCCGTTTTTCATTTTCCTACCTAATTTTGAATGCCTGCCTATACTAATGCTACAGTGTAAGCTCAGAAAGTTTGGTATAATTTCAAAGGAAACCCTTTGAAATTACATAAAACACTGTTGAAATTGATAAAAATGACAATATATGCTGTCTGTGTTATAATAAATAGGGAAAAAAACAAGGCGCTTTTTTATTTTATTTGTGTAAACTGAAGTTTGAAATGGTATAACTCAGGCATTGAAGGGGCTGGCAACTTCAGACCAATGTCTTGTGATTCTTCCAACTGTCTGCTATTAGAGGAAAACAGAAATTTCTTTCTATCCTAATCTATGCAAAAGTTATTATATTCCAACTGAAGGAAGGAATAATACCATTTTTGTATAAAATTTTTGTCTAAATAAGTATGAAGTCATCTTTTGCACACTTGCAGTATGGAATAATGTGATCTCTGTATATTATTTGACAGAAAACACTCAGAAGTTACATAAAAAGCTGCTGTTTGTGACAAATAGTATTATTTATGTTGTTTCACATATGATGAACCATCTCAATACAATGTGCTTTTTTGTGTGTGGGTTTTCTGAACAGTCTTTCAAAGAGAATAAATCATATTGCGCAATAGCGACATGCATAGAATTATTAAAATATCTGGTCTATCACAATCTAAAATAGAATACACAATCTCCAGCTTCATATCGTTTCATTTATGTCTATTCTGCATCGTGTAGAGATTGAGAGACCTCGCCTGTCTCTTTCATATTTCATATTTTGATTTTTTATCAGCGTGTATTTTGGTTTCGGTTTCTATATAGCGTAAACAAGCTCCCCGAAGCTTTTGCGCGAACTTCGGAGCGTCAACAAACTAATTTATGTTTATTCCCCCAGTACTGTACGGATTACTGTACATTCACTGAGATGCGGTCGAACACTGCACAGTTATGAAAATAAACATATTAGCTTATTGCTAGCGAAGCTTCCAAGCCTCAGAATAAAGAATCAAATGTATGAAAGCGAGTAGCACGCGTATAGGCTTACCAGATGCGCGTCCTGACCTCTCCACGGCGAAGTTGGCCACCCAGGACTTGTTTTATGAATATTATGCATTATAAATCCGGAGCT
The DNA here is from genome assembly GCF_023724105.1 of Carassius gibelio. Lineage (NCBI taxonomy): Eukaryota > Metazoa > Chordata > Actinopteri > Cypriniformes > Cyprinidae > Carassius > Carassius gibelio. Next base: position 9,728,739 of record NC_068387.1, read on the forward strand.
TCGGCCATTAGTAGTTTTTTCCTCGCGTGTCCTTTGTTTAGAAGCAGCCAAAGACTCAGTTTCCCAGAGACCATTGCGTCTCCACAAGCGGAAAAGAGTGGGCAGTCGCTGTCCAGTTCCAGCACCCCCGCGGTGCTGAATTCACACCTTCGATTGGAGGGAACGACTTGTGAATGACAGCAATTAGGACAAATAGCGCTTCACAAAAGAGGTCAGACGTCTATAGCAGAAGAAAGGCATTTAGACCCGTCTATATGACTTGAAGAGCTTTTCAATAATACAGCCCTTGGAGCGCTTTTGCGCACTTGTACAAAACGCTTTATATCTCAGCAATGGAAGCACGCAGAAACGTAAAAATGGTCTTGTTTGAAAGAAGAGATTCTAATCTAAAAGATTATATCGAGTATATAGGTATGCGTGGCTGTTTGCGGCTGACTGAAGCGGTGCAAAATGTATAAATAATAAGGTGAGAAATTTTACATCGCGATTCTGTTGAAGATCATTCGATCTGTGATTGTCACACAATAAAATGATCTACATCATCAGATTCCTGAGAATGAGAGCTTTCTTGTGATATATGACTTGACTGTTTTGTGAAAAATATTTTAAATACACATTCTTACGAAAACGTATTCGCAATCGTTAGATGGAAATTTATGGGGGGGGGGAAATATATTTCTTAGCTTAATTTGACTACTTTATGTATCATAAAACCCCAATTAATGGTATTCTTTGTAAAGAAAACACTCTAAGCTTTCAAATGAACCCATTTTTGGGCAAATGCCATATAAGGAAGGATATGCAAATGAGACACAAACATGTGGCATGCTATTTTCGGACCCGGTACCGGGTCTGCAGAGTTTAAGTTAAGAAATAGTTCACACAAAAAATTTGGTCATTATTTACTCACCTTGATCCCATTTCAAACCAAATTATGTTCTTTCTTCTATAGAACACCAATGGAGATTTTTTATTTATTTTGGCAATAATATTTTGTTAACAAATTTATAGACCTGGGACTTTTGCAAGGATTTTGTTTGTATACTTCAGTTTGGCCTTCAGTACATTCATGCCTGCCCTTCTCTCAGACAAACTGACCCAGCTCTCCATACCCACCTTCATCTGTCAGTGGATCACCAGCTTCCTGTCAGACAGACAGGAGTGAGGTTGGGGAAACTCACATCCAGGACTCTTACAATCAGCGCTGGTGCCCCTCAGGGATGTGTTCACTCCCCACTGCTCTTTGCCCTATATATACAAATGAATGCACTGCAAAAGATTCCTCTGACAAGCTCCTGAAATTTGCAGATGACACTATCATCATTGGCCTCATAGACAATGAAGCGGGGTCAGCTTACAGACAGGAGGTAAAAGAGCTTGCTGTCTGGTGCAGTCACAACAACCTGGTGCTCAACACACTCAAAACAGTAGAGCTTACCATTACGAGCAGCACTGTGGCTGCAGTACAGTCCTTCAGGTTCCTGGGCACCCCCATCTCTCAGGACCTGAAGTGGGACACTCCCATTGACTCCATCGCTAAAAAGGCCCAGCAGAGCCTGTACTTCCTTCACCAACTGATGAAATTCAACCTGCCACTGGAGCTGCTGAAATGGTTCTATGCTGCCATCACCGAGTCTGTCCTGTGTACATCCATAACTTTTTTGTTTGGCTCAGCTACCCAAGTCAGACTACAACTGTCATGACTGCTGAGAAGATTATTGGTTCCCCCCTGCCCAACCTCCAAGATCTTTACACCTGTAGGGTGTGAAAAAATAATAATAATAATAACTTTGGACCCCTCACACTCTTTCAACTGTTTCCCTCTGAATGGGACTACAGAGTACCAATCTCTAAAACAGCCAGGCACAAGAACAGTTTTTTCTTGTAGGCAATATTCCGGCTGAACAATTGAAGCTTTCATAACTGTACATTGTTTATTATAACTGACACATTTATAAACAGCATCTGAAATGTTTACATTTACATAAACTGCTCAGTGCACAATTGTAAATAACACATCTGTACATTCATTAAAACAATTATATGTTTTTTCTCTATATTTCTACTTCTGTCTATTGAATTATTGAATTTTCTATTTTTCTTATATTAGTGTAATATTTCATCTCTACTGTGTAATTCCTATGTATGTCTGCACTATCAAGTATGTTTGCATGTCTGTACCTTGTTTCTGCGCTGAAAGTTGTTGTCACCAAGACAAACTCCTAATTTGTGTAAACATACTTGGCTATAAAGCTCTTTCTGACTTCTTCTAAAAATAAAATAATAATAATAATTCCACAGTACAACAGTAAAATGACTACACATATTTATAGCTGTTTTAATATCTTTATTTTTAAACATTAAACCATTGAGGTTTTATTTTGGCAACCAAAAACAACATCATAAAAGTTTCTTAGAAGCGGTCAATATGCCTTCTGGACTATTTCCAAGTGTTACGATGTTTTATGATAAAACCTACTTACAAACTAAATAAAATATTTTTTTTTTATGTTGTCCTCTACAGTGGAGTAGCTTTTTTATTATTGAGAACCAGTGACATTTGGCATCCATGCTGTCAAACCTGGCTTTGGCAGAACTACTTTTTTTGGGGGGGGGGTTATATATAAATATATATGAATTCACAGATGTCCAGTCATTTGAAAAAACAAACCTTAACATGATGAATAAAGACATGTGATAGAGAGACCTGTCAGTGCCATGCTTATCGGCTTGTCAGCTCACTTCTCCTTTCCACCACGTCAGTTCCCGTTGATGTATGCATGCTGTGTTGCTGGCGGGTTTTTGACGACATGGGGCAGTACACGCTGGCTTGGCATGTGCTTGCATTCGCTCCTCTTCAGCCCAGACCTCACATGGACACATCAATCACCCACCCATCTGCCCTGCCAGCAGAAAGAACACAAATGGAAAAATGAAATCTTTCCTACCTTCCACAAGTGTCCTTCATTTATAATGCAAATCTGACAGGAAGTGGGTGGATTTATGTGGGACGTCAGTGCCCGTCAAGGCTAACAGCTAAAGCTGTAATACACACAGATACAGGTTGAATGATCACATGGCCAATCGCACCACGTAGCTTCAAATCGGAGCTCCAACAGGCACCATCACAAGTGGAGGGTAAATTTCAGATGAGACAATGGATGAAATCCCAGGCCTAAAATTTGGAAAGGTTTAGTCTGACAGAGCCGGACTTTTGAGTATTGGCCTAAAATCTGGTCCACTCTGCTTATTCTGGCCAAGAACCGCCCACTTGGCCATCTGACCAACCATCTGTAAACTGAACAATCAGTTTGTTTGTTTCTTTCATTTTTGAGATGATATTTGAGGAGTAAATCTGAAATCAATGTTACCAAAACATTAGTCTGATGCCAGTGCAACAATGTGGAAGTTCTTTTACAATAATGGCACAGCAATCTTAGTGTACATTTTTACAGGTTAACGCTTTAAAGTAACGTTCAATTAATTTACTGTATAGAGTATTAATCTAAGTTAATGTTCATTTATAAATACATTTATTCTTTATTCATATTCATTCATTTAACATGTTTAGAATGTTAAAACTGTATGAGTAAATGTATAAATTAACATGAATAAATACATTATTCCCATGCACAAATGTAACTAATGTTTGCAAACTTGATTTTAAATGAAGCCTTGTAAAGAGTTGAACATTTACAATGTGTAGTTTATAGAAAACAGAAGAAAATATACATCAGTTATCATAAATAAGTATTACACATTTCTGTGGCAAAAGTAGTTCCATTTTGTGTGTGTGTGTGTGTGTCATGAAAATAATTGTTGAACTAGAAATTGCATAAATATATATATATATATATATATATATATATATATATATATATATATATATATATACAATTTACGATATAAAGTTTACAGAAAGTATTATTGTAAAGTGTTGAAAATTTACATTGTGAAATTTATAGTAAACAGAAGAAAACAGACCTCAGTTAGGCTGGGGATTCGATTCCCCGGGAACACATGATAGGTCAAAACTGATAGCCTGAATGCACTGTAAGTCGCTTTGGATAAAAGTGTCTGCTAAATGCATACATTTCTGCCAAATGCAAAAATTAGTATATAAACAGCATATTTCTATGGTAAACCTGTACTTTTTGTTTATATTATTTTACTCACAAACGGCTCTTCTTGTGTTTTATAAATGAGCATGCATAAAATGTGCTTAAACTGTGCAATCAAAATTTCTGTTATCGGTTTAATAACAAAACATAATAATAATAATAATAATAAACAGAATTGTACCACTAACTGTAGCAGTCATGTAATTTGTAGACAAAACTTTGTTTCCAGGTGAACTAACAAAAACCTGTGCATCTGTTAAGCAGCAATCAGCCAATCCAATCCGAAATTTATGATTTTTGTCAAAAGGCATGCCATCAAAAGTTGAGACTAGGAGTGCACTGTATAACATTTCTATTGTGCTGGATCTGCTATTTAGAAAGATGTGATTTTCCTCTGAAGTGATTAGGAGTCTGCAGCTGAGCTATCCAGCTGGTTTAAGTGGGTGATCACATCCTGAACCATCACCTCAAGGGCCATGAGGAACATATCAGTATGGTTTCTTCAGGCAGAACACCGTGTCTGCTGAGAAACTGATAATGATTGTTAATAATCGTTAATTCAGCATGATCATTATGGTATGTTCTGCCTGCCCGCTTTGTAATCACCCTTTCAGCACAGCATCACAATCAGCCAAACACATTGATCATTTCACATCTGCAGCAAAATAATGACAGAAGTTTAATTATTGGGTGAACCATTCATTTAAAGCAGTAGATATTGCACTTTGCTGACTTCATTTTGAGTTACCGGGGGTCTAAAGTTTTTTAAAGTTTGAAACTGCTGGTTCGAAACCATGGCCTCATCAGCAAAGAGTTTTTTTTTTTTTTTTTTTTTTTTTTTTACGATGACGTCTGCATGTCTTTATTTGAGGAAATGTTCAATTTGGGAGTGGATTTCATTGAACAAGCAGAGCATTGAAGAAATATAGGACATTAAAGCAGAGAGTAGCCCCAGCCAGAAGCAAAATGAATTCCCATAGTGCAGTGCTTTCGTCACGTGTGACCGGTTTGCTCTTGACATGAAGGCTTGTGACAACTGAGAGTCGCAGCAGATTGTAAAGGTAAATTCCATAGGCGAGATCACAGCAGAAGATGCACTGTTTGGCAGCATAATTCTCCTGGGCTCTTCTCTGCACATTTTGTGTGTATGTGTGACTTGAACATAAAATATTAATTTGGTCACTGCATTTACATAACAAATGCAACTACTTCCATGTGGTCCCATAGGAAACAGCAACAGGAATCTACTGTTTTTTTCTCAGTAGATGATTTATGTAATATTCAAATCTTCCTTTGGTGATACAAATTATCATTACCACAAAATCATTAGTTTGACATGGCATCTTCTGGTCATTGCCGAGGTGTGAAACCATGTTGAGGAGCAGCTTCAGTCTTCACCATAATTATTAAGAGAGCTTGTCAAGAGCCGAACAGACTTTAATAGTGTGAGGCAATTTGGTCAGTGGCAAGATAATTTATGACAGGTCGATATAATTTGCAGTGGTTGCAAAGACAGGCATAATTATTACAATTGCTCCTGGTTTTCCAGACTGTGAAGATGGTCACCAATTTTGCAACCAAAAATATTATTTTATGAGTGATATCTTTGCTGAGCTCGCAACTGGTGACTATATAAATGTACATGTTATGAAAAAAAAATGTGCAATGCTTTTTTTTTTCATGATTGTTTTGCGAACACATCTTTTGTTATGTTGAGGTAATAAACTGAGACGAAGTGCATCAATGTTTTAGTAGAAAAAACAGTCCTTATCTCTGCCGAATGCCAGAGTTGATGGCACAACTGCTAAAAGCAGCTCCATTTGAAGCAGCACAAGAGAGACTGAAAATGATGGAGGCATGCAAAGTAAAACTGCAGAAAAGCACGGTCTATTTTGTGCGCGGTTTGAACAAACTACAACTGGTAAAGCTGTCAGTTGTATGGACTAGCTATATATCGTTTACAATTCTCATTTATAATCGATACTAATATGGCTACTTGTTATCAAGATCTTTAGTCGATATGTTGTATTCTGATGATGCGTGAACTTCATATTATTTGTAGTGCGCAGCAGTCCAATAATCGAAATAAGCTTTGAGCTCTGTTACCTTTTAATAAACAATACCTTTAAAATGTTTGACGCTCTTTATAGAAAGTTAGCATGAGCGATTGCTTTAGCGTAGGTCTGTGTGATATGGCCAAAGAAATATCACTATTAAAATTGTCATAGCCTTCTGACTGTATTGTTGCGCACAGCATTTCTCCTGTTTTTCATCTGCCTTTTAAACTAGTTTGAGTCATTTGTGTTCTTCGCTGAATTCAAGTGATTCACACTGAAACTCACAACTCTGTTTAGTGTTGCACAATGCTATCGCAGTCTGTTTCTGCCACTGAATAAAACTTATTAAAAAGTTATCGCAATTTTGACTTTTTTCCCGTACAATTCTAACTTTCTTTCACAGAAAAAAATGTGAGTTATAAAGTCCAATTTTGAAGGGGCAAAAAGACTATGTTCTAATAATTGCGAGTTCAAATTTCACCATTCTGACTCAACTTGGAATTGTGTGTTATAAAGTCAGAATTGCAAGATTTAAACTCACAATTCTGAGAAAAAAGTAATTTCTCAGAAGTCAGAGGTGTGTATTTGTATAACACAAGTATGAGAAAATAAAAAGTCAGAATTGTGAGATAAAAAGTGGCAATTACCTTTTGATTTTATTTTTTATTCAGTGGCAGAAACAGGCTTCCATAGTCAAACTGTTAAGTTGCGTTTTTGGAGCATAAACATTATTTCGAACTCTTGTTATATCTTGATAATTGTAAACAATGCTACGTAACAATCATTTACCTCAGAATAACCATTCAGCGTCCATAAGCTCATAAGTTTAATGACACCTAATTTTGTTTCTTATAGCGATCTTAAGTGATTTTTATTTATTTATTTCTGGAGCCCTGCTCATACTGGGGTTTAGGCATCTGAACTATTTCTCAACCATAACTATTGAACTTGGCCACACTGTTTATGATGTGGGCATGAATGATTTGATTTGGTGGCATTACAATTTTTGACTTTAGGTAAAAATCCCATAGCTTCTCATTATTAGACTCATTTATAAACTATTTAAATTCAGTATTAGTTATGATAGTTATTTTTAATATTTATTTATTTATTAGTTAGTTAGTTAAGGGCTTTTGTCACTAGTTTTTGTTTTAAAGTACTAAATAGTTTTAATTTAATCTTATTTCACTTCATAATTGTAGTAGCTCTTTTGACTTAAGCCAGTTATCAGCCACCCCATAACACCCTAGCAACTGCACAACACTCACAACACCAATACCATATATGAATGTATTTGCACAGGCAAGCAATACTCAAATGTGTTCACTCACAGAAAATATAAAAAAATCTACTTCTATGTTAAGAAATGAGCTGCACATTGTCCAAAAGTTTTAGTTATTTCACAAGATCTTACGTGTTACCAGGGGACACAAGCAAAGAAAATCCATTTATGAGGGAAGGGAGATGGAGACCTCATGTATATTTCCTGTCTCCCCTAGTTTTACATATGCCGTTTCATATTCTTACTGTTATTATGCATGTGTAATGTTCTCATAGTTGTACTCATAGGGTGAATGTAGCTTGTGTGTTCAGCATTCTTTGATGTTATGAATAGTGATTGAGCAAAGGCACGTGAATAACATATTGTTTGCACAAGCATATTAGATTAATGGTTTGTCGGAATGTGTTTTGGAACCACATATGATTTACAGCATTATGCAAGATTTTTTTTATTAACTGACTGATTCAGCTAAACAGAGTTCCAAACGAAAGGTTGTGTTTCTCTTATCCTGTCAATCATGGTTCAAGGACATGTACAGTATGTTGTTTCTTACCTCACTTCTGAGACAATTATCCCAGCATTCCTCCACCTCTCCAACTCCAAACTATTTTTACTAAGGTACAAACTGACAGAGATCTGTCAATATGAAGGCCAGTGGTGGAAAATCGACTCCAGAAAATCGTTTAGTGAGCAGGTTTATAAAAGGCCCCAATTAGTGCCTTTTTCTTCTACTGTAGAATATGATATTGCTGCAGAATGACATACAGCTGTGAATATGTGTGATAATGTGATAATCTATGTACATGCCAAAAAGAGACAGGCTGTGTGACTGACTTTACGAGATTAATCTTTTGGAAAGCTTTATAGTTTGTTTTAACGTAACAGCTGTAGTATTACGTGGCAAAAAAATATCCAAATAAATGGATGCCAGTTTTACTTTTCATTGTTAATGTGCATATCTCTCTCACTCTTTCTCCCCTGTATGCTGTAGGCAATTTGTTTTTGGCTTAAGGGGCATAAGTTTCTCAAATCATTTTCTGTTTACATTTCTCTAGTTTCTACTTGAGAATTCATTTTTTTCCAACACATCCTGTTTACTGTGACTTTTCCCCCTTAAAACTTGGTAAAAGTGGTGAAATAATTTTTTTTTAAAGGTCTCTTGTGGGAGTTTATGTCTGCCACTCTTAGGCCATGTCCACACATACATGAGTACTTTTATAAACAGAGTTTATAGAAATTTTTATTGCAAACATGATGCTTGACTCTTGGGATAGCTGACTCCACTGTGTGACCGTCTCTCTCTCTCTCTCTCTCTCTTACACACAGACACACACACACAACACGCACAACTCTGCATTCGAAAATTCAATAGCAGATACTTATAACAAAATTTACTTACAGTAGAAACCACGCCTTCTTTCTTTGTGTGAACATTTGGGCAGCATTATGCAAATATTTCCACATAGTGATGCAGACATGTGGGGGCGGGTTTGAATGAGCCGTTTTAGGGGGGCATGGCAGAGTCTTAATTTTGATAAAGAATATCTCCTTGGATTTGAGACTTTAGTCTTTGCAACTTTAAATATCTTCTTCATGTACCAAGAGCTAGTAACACTCCAAAGAAAAAGGATTTAAAAAAATTTAAATCGCATCATATGACCCCTTTAATTTACACCCTGCCTCCAGCAGCGTGGAGGTGTTGGAAAGTTCGAAAACAGTATACTGTTGCTCAGCCTTTTCAAATATTCTTTTGTCCCCAAACGAAGAGCAAAAACAAACTTTGTTCGAAGTATATCAGGGCCTTAACACTGTAACAAGAGTTTTTGAAAATCTTCACCCTGGCAGGAGTTTTCAAAAATGTTTAGTTTCAGTGACCTAGTGCTGCGCTTGCATGTGGACGAACGGCCAAACGGCGTCAAAAAAGCTGTGGTTTAAAAATAACTGTGTTTGTGTGGATAACAACGGCAATCTTGAAGGGGTAGTTCACCCAAAAAAATACAATTCGGTCATCATATATTTATCCTCATGTCATTCCAAAACCTTTTTTTTTTTTTTTTGCTAATTCTATTGTAAACAAAAATAAGAATTTATTAATTTCAACAAATTTACCTCCAATACAGATGCTATGTCCACCATCTTTTCTCACTGACATGCTACCAACTTGCAAACAGTGGGCACAACAACAACAACAAAAAAAGAGTTTCCAGCTTGTTATTATGGCTGTGTGGTGCTTCTTATGTTTGTTCGGCTCAAAAATACGCTCTTTCCAACATGACTTGAATGCACCACATACTGCACAATCTCAAGTATCAATCTAGAAGCTGTATTCTGAAAACAGTTCAGATATTCTTCTGTCTCACATGGAATTGTGGGGGAAACTAGATAATTTGCATAACAGCTGCAGTCTTTAAAAATCCAACAGAATTAGTACAACATCCGAAACCTTTGACATACTATTTTAATCATACTCTAATTTGGGACACACTTAATCTTAATCTTAAATTCTAATTATAATAGCTAGCATCCTAACTGGGTAACAGCATTGCATGTGCGCTTGTCAGTGATGGAGAGCCCTCGTTACCACAAAACGACTCAAGTTTATCATCCATCTACCAGTGTTTAAGAAACACAGCACTGAAAGGGTTAAGTTCACTGGTTATTCGTAGGCTACACTGAATTATGTGAGGCCATATTGGTCTAAACAGGGTGATTGAGAGCAGGTATCTATGCTTGCGCCTTTGTTGGCCATACAGTGATTCAGATCTGACATGGCAATTAGAAGAATGTTTTATTAAATAGATTCAATTAGAGAGCCACTGAGGGAGAAAGATTACGAAGGGGCGCCCTGCCAAAAAGCAAGAGGAAAGTGGCAAAGAAAATAGAAAGCCGTCGACGATGACAGTCAGCTGACCTGCCTCCGCTGAGCCACTCACTGGCTTCTTATTGAAATGATTAATTCACTCAGTGTGTCGGTTTGTTTTATCAGCCACAGCATTTTTTTTATATATATATATATATATATATTTTGGTGCGTGTCTGTCTATGTGTGTGTGTGCAAGAGAGTGCATGCTGTGTCTCTGAAAAATTATTTGAGAGGGATTTCTTTCCATGTGACTTTCTGCATGCTGGGTTTTGCACACATGAGTCAAGGATAAAATAAGATTTGATGAATAGATGAACACGGGGCATTTATTTTTGATTATTAAGGTTAGCTATTTATTTGTTTATAGTTTGGTGGTTTTTACACCCCCTACTCTGAAGGAATGCAGTGTCTGCTTTGCTGCACTTAGTATGTCACTGACAGGAGCAATTTGTATGAATCTGTTGAAATTTACGGCATTATGATAGCTGGAAATTATTTTGGTTAAGGTCAGGCTCAGTTTAAATCTGCAGACTTGTTTTGTATTTTCTGTGCAGATTCTAGGGGTAAAGTCGGAATACATTTTGCGGATTAGATTTAAACCAGTTACCATTATCCAAATTCATTATCATGAAAAGAAAAGAAAACATTGAAAAGTTGGGGGATGTGTAGATTTGATTTTGAATGAGATGCATCCCGCTTTTCATATTTCTACTGCTACATATTCCGTATGGTCCGTTCCTGATTTTATACTGTATTATAGATTAGATATTTTCAATATGTTTCGCCTGTGTTTAAAACGCTCCAAATATAAAATGAATAGTTTCACATCCATACATCAAGATAAGCTTTTATTAATAACTGGTAGAACATGGCGATGGGTTTCATGGTATGTAAATAGTGAAAAGCACTGACACTTTAAAATGAATAAATGCACAGTTGTAAACGAATTGAGTGATTAAAATGTTAAAATTCACATTAAATAAAGACGACTAACTTTTAATAATTATTAGCTACTGAATTCATTCTCATGTTGGTCATTTAAAACTCCTAACGCTTGTCAATATTATACATTCTTCTTAACAATGTCTGGTGATATTGTGTGCTTCCCAAGGGAAACTGTACTCAGAGAGAACATAAAGGCAGTGAATGAGGGCGAAGGAGGAAAGTGGCTGCGTGTCATTCTTTTTATACTTCTCTTTAGAGGAGCGCCCTGGCCTGAACCTTTAATGTAATAGCATGTGCTAATGGCCCTCAAACTCAGATGGCCACAACTAGCTGCGACACCAGAGTCTTGTTTTCAGAGGCAAGAATGGTGAATAAATCCATGTTGTTGTTGTTTAATGGCAAAGCACTATGCCATATGGTCTTATATTCTTCCAGGGGCATGTCCCCTAATATACAGTAAATTTCCCGTTACACTCATAGGAGGCGAACATATCTCAAAACACACACAGATGCTCTTCTGTTTGGGACCTGTTGATTTCCAGTCCATGTACATTTTTTTAGTGCTATTCCTGCCCAGAGCTGGGCCTTGCTTCATGCCACCGCATTTATTAATAACCCAGCAGAACACATGTTGGGAAATCATTTGTGACTTTGAGGACTAGTGGTGTTGCGTTCTGCATGACTGCCCACATGCCTCGAATGCAGGAAGTGTGGCGTTGAAGCAGGTAGAGGGATGACGTGCATCAAGGACAGTTTGGAAAACACAGAGAGCAATGGGCCCAACAAGTGTCAGAACAGAGTGAAAGAGAGAAAAAAAAGTGTAGGACGGATTAGACAGCAGAGTCAACTCTCTGTCCTGAAGCATTGTTACAAAGCTGCTAGCAGTGTATTTGTTATCTTGGCAGTGTTTGAGGTTACTGGGAAGTGTTTTGCCGTTCGTTGTTCGTGTGTTTCATCATGTAATACCACTGTCGGAGTATTTGGATGTTCGAGCAGATGGCTTATCAGACAGAGTCGCTCCTTGTAATTGGTTCCTGTATTAAAAGCACGTCTTATCAGCATATAATAATGTGGAGATGAGATCTCTAGAGCTTGCGGCGTTTCTTTTGTCACTTTGGTAATGAATCATACTTTGCGTCACATATTTTTCTGTCAGCTTACAGAATTGTTTTGTTTCCTTCCTTACATGAACTGTTTTATATCAAAGATCGCATTTCGAAGCATAGGAAGGCCGCCGAGATGTGTGAGAATCATGTAAAAACAGTTTTAAGTTAGCCTACAACTGATTATTTTGCTTATTAAATGCTCTGCCATTTACAGCTAGGGCTTTAAAAAAAGAAAATACGTTTACCTTAATATTTTATGAATTTGTGAATGTTTTTAAAAGTGTCAAATCCCCTTCATTTTTTAAATATTAACTGTCATTTTTACAGTTTTGATTTATTTATTTATTTATTTTGTGAGGTGGCTGATACAACTGTCCTGATATCATAATGATGTATCATAATTAATTAAAATTTGAAATTCTTGAAAGAAATGTAGTTTGGAATATTTAACTCAATTTATTTGTTAATTTATTTTCTGTATGATTCACTGCACAGTAATACAGTATTTTGTTAATGTAAATGCCCTTCATCTCGAAGTCATGTGGTGCAGCCAACAAATTCATGTAGAAACATGATAAAAAAAAAAAAACTGGGAAAAATCATAAAGAAGACTTCTTCAGACCTGCATGACATTTTAAGAAAAGCCACGGTTAGTTTTTGTTAAGATGTCGTGATAGGACTCTTCAAAAATGCAGTGATATGGCTTGGTCTCTAGGTTTAATGAAATATAAATACACAATGTGTTTTATCATCCATCAGGCAAAAAAAAAACACTCAAAGCTGCTTACATTATAGTGCACCTCTTCTCAAATAAACCATTGGAAATAAGATATCATTCTGTTCTTCAGTGAGATCAGTTACACACCCAAGTTTGATGTTTAACTTTTTGGGTTTCTTCAAACTCTACGTATGAGCAATGGTAATAGTGTTGCTTGCGTTACAAGAAAAAAGACCATACAAAGTAGTTATCCATAATCAAGTTTAATGCTCTGGAAAATCTGGGACTCAAGCGACCTGATCATAGAAATGAAGCCATTGCAGCCAAGAAGCTTAAGCTTCTCGTTTCATTTTTAACCCAGTGTTGTGCAGCCTCTCAAGTCATTTTCTTACACAGGGTGCTGTGAACAGAACCTTTTTAAATCACACTCTTGGCTGAGCTTCTATTCCATCTGAACCACTCATATCATGGTCCAGCTCCCTTTAACCCAAGACGACTCACTCACTTACTCTTAGTCTTACTTTTGATGAATATTGGTGCAGCATACCCAAGTACTGACTGGTTACAATGAGTGAAGAGACGGGCATAAATGGGCAAAATCCTTTCCCGTCATGTGTTGTGGAGTGTAGTACTGAGTCATTCTGAAAGTATTTCCACATTCCTCCCCTCTCCTGTCAAGTCCTCTACTTTTTCTAAAGTGGACCAGCATGAGATCACAAAACTAGTATCCTTTTTAGCATGAAACCTCTCATTCTAATGTTGAAATTTGCCCCCTTGTATCTTGAAATCTCAGAATGCAACCAAACGTGCAGTTTCGAAGGCTGTACCAGACATTTTGTTTGAAAATATCACCCAACCCTGTTGGAAAATCCCATTCATACCAGCTGAAGGTGGTCAAGCTTGTTTTTAGAACATGTTGACCATTTGTGTGTGTGTGTGCTCTACCAGCCTTGACCTGCTTGTCCAAGATGGACTATTAGGTTGACTTTGTGGCCAACCCTGATAGACCATATGAGCGACAGAGCAGATTTCCATTGGTTTGTCAGACGGAAACCCTGTCAACCATATGTAATGCACATTGTGTGTCATGTCTAATAATATATTCAAAAATTTCAGTTCATACATACACAGATTTAAAACACTTTTTCTAAGTTGAGTGTGTAATTATTTCCGAATGAAAATTTATTTTGGCCATAAAATCAAAGTATATTGCTATAATTTTTGAAAATGATTCAGACGTGTACACTACCTGATGGTTACTTTATGAGTTTTTTGTGTTATTAAATCACTTAAAAAAATCTTGAAAATGTATTATAGTTATATCTTGTTTTCATTTTTGACTATATGAAACCTACATGAACACACAGAGTAGGGCTGCACGATATTGGGAAAAAATTACATTGCAATATTTTATTTTTCTGCGATAAATATTGCGATATGAAATCTAATCAAATTTTTTCTTACAAACAAAAATGGGGTGAGCACAATTACATTCTCATTTTAAATAATTTAAATATCGACAACATCATATCAATTGATTAATATGCACGAGGGAGAGAGAGCAAGACGGCGCTCATGTTTTTTGAAGATGGTGAGCGTGCGGCCGGGGCTCGCTCGCTCTCTCGCGCGCGCTCTCTGTCTCTCTTTCTCTCGCGCGCGCGCTCTCTCTCTCTCTGCCCTGTTAGACTCACAGGACATAAAATTTTAAAACTGCTGTGAAATTAATCCTCGAATCACATTCGTCAAGGGCCGTTCAGTTAATGAATAATGGATCAACTACGACAGCCTACATCGCACATCCTGCGATGTGACTATTGTGGATTCCTACATTGCGATATCGACGCTTAAACGACACATCGTGCAGCCCTAACACAGAATACATTTAATTTGAACAAATATTTTAAAGTTTCATTTTATTTATTGTGGACACTGTTTAAACACTGTTTGCTACAAACCATGGACTGTAAAGCTACCTTTGATAAAAATCTGATGATTTTAGCTTTGTTTTCCCAGAAGGAAACAGCCTGTAGTATATAAACTGCTGTTTTGCAGCTTCAGTCTTTTCCTTTTTGTCTTCTTTTGTAAGAGCTACATCCTATGATTTGTTTCTCTATGAGGTTCATCGATAATCAGCTGATTTCTATCAGTGTACAGGTGTTTGCTGTATTAGATAGTTGCCTGCGAAGCTCTAAATCTGGTGCTGTGACCCGACTGTTGTGATCGATACATATGTAGACTTGACAGTCGAGAAAGCTGTAGAAAATCAATGATGTTTATTAAGATACTCTGTATGCAGTCAGAACAGGCAAAGCAAATGATGAACTGATTTTTAACAATGACTAGCTGCAGTGTTTGAAAAGCTGAGATTCAAGGTTTGCGCATTCATTTTTAGAGGGACACTTAATCAGTGGAGGAATTTGTTTGGGAAATCTCATTTTACATCACAAAGAACTAACATGGTAAGCCATGTAGCTCAGTATAACAGGGGATGGAGGTTTTTGAAAGGTCTGTTCTTTCCTTTTCGTTGAACTCTTTGCATTTTACTCTTATCTGTTGTCTTAACCTGAAAAACAAAACAAAGAATATGTGCTAAGGGGGAGGTTTTTGCTATGAAAAAAAGGTTCTGGAGGAGTGGAATGTTTGAAACAGTTTTAGGCGATAATGAAATCACTCATTTTGCATTCCAGGCCAAATCCAGTGGCTATGCATTTACATTTTTAAGTGTTTATATATATAAGAAAATATCTATCTGGCTCCTGAAGTTCTACAGCCTTCAAACACAGACAGAAATACTGACACACAAAGTCACACAGACACACTCACTCTCACACAGACACACACAGTAAACCTGGCAGGTAGGGAAGGAGAAACTGAGACACTATCTGTGTTTTCCAGGTGTTGTTCTCACTCCTTGGTGCGTTTCACAGAGCAGAAAGCAGATGAGTGGAGTATGTGTACTTTTTGCTACACCTCAGCTCCCAGGTTTTGAGAGATTTAATCTTCTGAAAATTGTTTAAATATGACAAACTTTCTCCTAAGCCACCTAAGCTGTGCTATCACTGTAAATAGCATTGTTTATTTTCTGCACTGAAACATAGCTAAAGGACTGCTATAGTGCACAAAATAGCAGTCTATTTGGGTAAGAAAAATCAGGACACAACTCAAATGCTTATAAACCATACAGAATGTTTTTTTTTTTTTTGGTTTTTTTGAAAAAGTAAAAAATGCACAAAGTTTCCTGTGAGGGTTAGGGTTAGGTGTAGGGTTAGTGTATTGTGATAGAATATAGAGTTTCTACAGTATAAAAACTATTACGCCTATGGGATGTCCCCACTTTTCACAAAAACAAACGTGTGTGTGTGTGTGTATCCATTTTTAGCATTCTTAAATTTATATAAGGTGTTTTTTTTTTTTTTTTTTTTTTTTTTATTAATACTTTTAGTTAGCCAGGATACATTAAATTGATGAAAGTGACAATAAAGACATTTATAATATTACTTAAATTGCTTAAAATGCTGTTCTCTATTCAGTAATAAGTGTCAATTTTTCCACAAATTGCTAAAAAAATCAGCTAATTTGATATAAATAAATCTTAATTTATGTACATTTTGATTAAAAAAAAAATATGGAATCATGGAAATTTGGCTGTGCAAAATATACAATATAATCTCAATGGATTTAAAGGCTCAAATTTTTTATGCTGAATATCATTTCACATTGTTTTCTTTTTAAAATCAAGGACATTTCTTTACGAGACAGTTCATGTATCTTTTCTATTTTAATGCACACACAGAAAGAATAAAGGTAGAAATGAGAGTTAGCCCTCCTTGTAATTCATCAGTGCCTCATGTCCACGCAGCACGGGGAGCTCAGCCATCAGGAAATGACTGTGATCTTACGGGTGAACTAAAGTAAATAAATAAATAAACAAAGCCCAGCAGTGACTGTGCGGAACAGCAACCCGGGGATAAAATTGTTGCCGCTATTCAGATTACAGGCAGGACTACGTTTAGGAATAAGGCTGCATTATTCATGAAGACTTCTGGCATAGTCAGAGACAGATTACCCTGCCTGGCTATGGGCCAGAGAGCTGCAGATCTCTTTCTGTCTGTCTGTCTGTCTTCTTTCTCTCTTTTTTGACACCTCAATCCATCTATTTTTCCCTTCTTTTTTCCTTGCTTTCTTTGTGGTGTTGTACATCTATCTCGCTCTATCCTCTGCCTCTGTTTTGCTGCAGTTTCCTATCTCCTGCCTCCCACTGTGTCTTGAGTCTTGAGTCTTTCTTTTTTTTTTTCTTTTTTTTTTTTTTGTCTGTCCACAGCTTGCTCTCTCTTCCACTTGCTATGGTGTCAAGCTCCTAACAGACAATGGTCTGGCTGTCAGTGAGATGATGGTGTTTGCCAGAGGAGTGCTCAGCTTTTACCTGCAATGAAAAGTGCACCACATGCTAGGCCTTCAAGGCACATGCATGCATCTCAAGAGACGTTCAGCTTTGAATTAGTTACAGACCAGTCAAGTGTATTTAAATCCTGGGGTTGTTCTCAGGTGAAGAGAACAATTGTGTGGACTTTAATTTTAGTACCTTGGTTTTCTTTTTCCCTGGCTTCTGTTTAGATTCTGCCCAGTATGCAACAGTTAGCTAATACAGTGAGAAACAAAAGTTTGAGTGAGATTCACAAGAACTTTTATTATTATTATTATTTTAACCATTAAAATTAATACACTTTTTTTTTATCAGTTTACGGTGTAAAACATGTATTTATTTATTTACTTACTTTTTTAGCATCTTGTGTCATGATTTACAGCAGCTTGGCACATTCATTTTTATATTGTAAATGTACATATTAGTAAAAATTTTAGTAATATTTTGTGAGTTTGTCATCTTTTTTTTTCGTTAGGTTTTTAACTTTATTTGTTTTTTAATTTATACATTTTTAGCGGATATATAGGGAAATATTCTTTAATTTACAATTTTGAATCCCAGATTTTCAGTATGGTCACATTTTTTCCTGATTCATTGAAACTTTAAAGAGTTTTGTTTCAGTCACGTGTCTAAGTTGCATTTAAAGTGACCAAAATGTACATTTTTGAAAGTGGCATATCTGAAATTTGATAGAATTTTGAGAGCAAAGTAGAATAAACAGGTGTTCTCTAGGAAATCGAGTTTACTCACTACTTAAGGCCTTAAACAAAACTGTTCAAAGATTTAGTACCAAGAACCTGAAAAACTTTGCCAGCAGAATAAATCATTTAAGTTTGTATTGGAGCTATAATATTTAAAGTGTCAGGTAGGCTGATACTTGCATGAACAAAAATCCCATTGGTGATACCAAATAATCCCAACTTGTGCGCCTTGACTGGGTCAAGATCGGTCTTTATTCTAGTTTGTAGGGCATTTGACAGCACAGCGTAACGCAGTCACCTCCGAAGACCCACAATTTTAACAAACCAACCATCCTCTCCATTGGAATTGTAATGTAACACGCCATGAAAAAGCAGCTGATGGGGCTAATGGGAGCTCAGCATTGACAGACAGACATGCTGTTGTTTCAGACACTCCCTGCACTGGGCATTATTCGTCAACAGTGACCAGATTGTCACAGAATAGAGCTTGTGTGGTGACGCAAAGACACACCTGGCGGCACTCCCTTATCCCCTTGTGTCGTAGAAGCATTATTCCTCAGCACTGCCTGTTCCAAAACAGGATCTGCTGTCAGGGGGCTGCTTTTTCATTTTGATGTGCTTTTGGTGTGGCTTTCTTATTTGAACGCACAGATCCCAAAGAGGAGGTACTTTCAGGATAACCGCAATAATCCTTTCAATGGCACTTATCTGACTGATTCCCCATCAGTGGACTGTAATGTTGAGCTTATTGTCTGGTAAAGAAGCCTGTATTGTGAGAGAAACCAGGCACTGGGTCAGTGTTTGTGTCATTTAATGGAGAGTAAAGTGCTCACTGGGGTGTGTGGCTTACACAGCGAAGGCGAGTTATCTGGCTGTAAAACCGGTCCCTGAACTCCCCTCGCTCTCACTCTCACCTCGTTTTCTCATCGTCTGCTCAACCAAACCATCTTTCAGCCTGCCCTAGGGGAACTGAACTATAGCCTTGTAGAAAATTAACTTTTCACCAGACTTGTTATTGGGCGGTAAATTGAGAATTTACTAGACATAAACATTTCTTATGAAACTGTATTTAACATTATTCTATTAAGTATTTTTTTTTTCTTTTTTTACATTTTAAACGCATTTGCTAATAAGCACCAAACAAAGCATGCCACCATTGTCAATGGAGGTTTGCTAACAATTGCCAGCTATAATACATCTGTGGTTGGTACTGTTAAACTGTTGGCATTCTTGGTAACAGCGAAATGCCAAAACGTGTCTTTACAAACTCTAAATGATAATTTAGAGTACTCGTACCACATTTAATGCCAAAATGTTGAAGTTTTTAAGTGAAAGGGTGCCATCTGTTATGAAAACCTTCCATCAAGTTTGTTCCTCAAAAATTGGTTTTGGTGTTGTAATGGCAGAAATGTGTCATTATTATACAGTATATTTTTAGATAAACTTGGTGACAACAAAAGGACTTCATTTACAAAACTGCAATGTAAACCATCACAAAAGTCTGGAAAACTGGCTAGAACCTGTTTAATTGACTCGCCATTCTTGAATATTAGCCGAACATTAAATGTATAGCCTGCTTTGAAAGCCTAAAGTAAACTTAAATTTTGACGCAAACTCTTAAAGGTTTTTTTTGTTTTTGTTTTTGTTTTGACTAGATAAACTTGACAACAAAATGACTAATTTACAACATGCAATGTAAATCATCACAAATCTTGGAAATTATCTAGAAACTATTTAACTTATTTGCTTAATCAAACGTTAAATCAAGAGCCTTTTAAAGACCAGAGTAAACAACTTTGATTAAAAACACTAAAAACATATGTGTAAAACTGAACGTATTTCACAGGACAATTTACTACTATTTAATAGCATCCACAAAAACGTGTACAGTACTTGACAAATACATCTTTATCCAGTGCGCTTTTTGTCTCCAGAGGTTATTAGCGATAAAAACGTGTTTTTATTCTTGTTTAAACTAGAGTTTAACCAACTCTTCTAACCCCCGTCTATTGTTTTTGTGGTCTCCAGTGGTTTGTTGTTTCATCTCCTCTGTTTCTTCTTTGACTATAAAAGGACTGGTCAGTCCACCTTGTGTAACTTATTAGTACAAAAACTAAATTGTACGGAGTTTGCGTGCTTAGAAAAATGTGTCTGTGTATGTACACTATGTGTGTAGCATACTGATGATGAAATTTACATCATGTGCACTGTACATAACCTACAAAAACATCTCTCCCTCTTACAGCAACCATTTTCATCCCTCCTAATGTTTTTACAGGGTCATATTGAAAATGTGTTAAGATGTTTCTCACCTCACTGTGCGAGGGCTCACCAAACACACCTGTAAATGGTTGCCAAAGAAACAAGGCACAGGGACAAAGTGTTGCCGTGCCCATATGGATGCTCGATGATGATGATGTGCTAACAGCACCTCTGAGCATGGAATGATTTACACAGCAAATGTGGACCGTGGCACAACGCGCGTGTGTGCTGGTGCATAGTTGCTCTTCAATCACCCTCGCTGCTGGCCATGCACGTTCTACAGATGTGGGCCATTACAGGCTCTCCAAAGCCAGATGTGTGTAATGGGTTGGTTGGAGTGTGTCAGTGGTGTTCTCCAGGGACAGGGTGTTGTGGAGTGGATAGTTGTTGGACTGTAAAATGCTCTCTCTGACTGTCTCAATTAACCAGTACCCGTAATGAGCCATCGGAGGGCCATATTCATGTAGGCTCATTTTGATTCATTTCTCTTTATGTGTACTCTCTGCTGGTTTGGTCTGGATCCAGTTTGAAAATTTGAAGGGGAATGCATTTGAGTGTGTTTATGGGAGCACACTCTTAAAAATAAAGGTTCCAAAAGGAGGTGTTTGCAGTGAATATCAAAGAATGAATGTCATACTATTATGGTTTTCTTAAAAGAACATTTTGATTGTGAAGTGTAACTTAAAGATCCTTTTATCCACTATAATGAACCTTTTGTACAATGGAACTGTTCTATGGATGTGAAAAGTAGATTCCAATAAAGGAACTTTATTATAAGATTGCATTTGCATTTAAATCCAATATACTCTTACATCACAGTGTTGGGTGTAATACATTACTAAATAATTAATTACTGTAATTTAATTACATTTGCCTTGAAAAAGTAAAGCAAGTTATTACTCTTTCTGTCATTTAATTTGAAGATTTGGCATTTAAATGGAGTTTGACTGATGTTCTGAATATTTTTTTTTATGATAAATTGATTTAATGTTTTTTAACACTATGATCCACGGATGGATCAAAGAAAGAAAAGAAAAACCTGGGTTTGGTTCAGGTTCCAGGCATTGCATAAATCCATATTAAATAAAATTAGTCTAACAAAGTGTCACAAAGTGATAGAACATATTTTACTGTTTTCTTGGCATTCTTATTAAGAAAATTGAAGATAAAAGTTTTTTTATTTATTTAAGCCTGTCATGAAATGTTGTTGTGGGTTGTCTTAGCTGACTCATTTGTGATGTAGGTGGAGAGTAATAGAGGTCCACAACAAGACAACAAGATTACAGCTATCACGTATTAAGATTTATTCTCCAAACCAGAGAAAATACATGACATTTAACAGTGTGAGGACCGCCAAACAGTATCATGATGTTCTTGTTTGCTTGGGTAAAAATGGTATGACGTTGTAAAAGTAATAGCTCATTGTACATGTGTGTATTTGGCACTTACTGAAACCCTTCTACACTCATGAGCCTTTCTGGTTTTAATTACTTGGTAGATCTCTGCTTGTTTACTTGTAGTTTGTTGGGTTTTCCATATTCTCCATGCTTTGCTTCTCTCTGCCACTTTCTCCCTTGTCTCCCTTGCCACGTAGGACATTGCATGACATACCCTGGCTCTGTGGAATATCAAATAATGACTTTACAGTGCCAAGCCAACCTGCTTCTTTCAGCCAGAGCCCTGTCTCCATCAATGAAAACTGATTTGATGATATGCTTGAAAGAACAGCTTTTCTATAGGCAATAATAATTATGCACAGTGGTCGGAATTACGCGCTCCATGTCAACAAGATGTCTAAACTTCATTTCCCTGTGTTTTGGTCATAGATGTGAAGCGTATAGATTTCCAGCTTGTATTGGACATTACTGTTCTTTTGTGCACTCTCACCATGCAAGGTGTTTCTGTACTTCATTATGGTGAGAGGCTGGAGATGTGTGTTCATAGGAACTGTCCTCAGGAGGTGGAAGTATGATAAACCCAGGGGTCGAGGCTGCTCCCAGATTGAATTTATATGTAACAATCTGTTTCTATCTCAGCAGCAGATGCCTGGCAACCACGTCCATGCGATCAGTGGTGGACAGCTGTCATTGTCAAAAGAGAAATCACACTGAAGGCTGTGAAAAAAAAAAGTGGTAGCTCTCATCATAGCAAAGGAGGGGGTCATTGTGAAGAAGTGTTTTCCTCACCTTTCGCAGTTAATAAGAGAGCAAACAGTACAGCTCTGCAAACAGATGGGTCATCATGATGGTTGACTACTGACTAGTAGTCAGTAGACTAGTTTGTCTGAATTATTTCTATATATTTTCATAATCTTGGTATCATAAGAAGTTTTGTTTTTGTTAAAATATATATTGGTATCCTACTGTTGATTGGCAAATATTAGACTTTTTGGTTGCACTTTATTTTACAGTACGTGTACTAACATGTACTTATAGTGTACTTACAGTGTATTTATCTAAGAAAGTTCTGGTAATACAAGGTAACTACATGGGATAGGGTTAGGTTTAGGGGTAGGTTCAGGGTTAGTACCTAGTTATTACATAGTTATTGTAAGTACTATAATAAGTACATAGTATGTACATGAGGAACAGGACTGTAAAATAAAGTGCTACCGACTTTTTAAAATCCATGTTAGTTGGTACTTTTTGTGTATGTATTGGCCACTGCCTAATGTAATATTTAGCAATCCTTAAAATCAGTATTAATTCATTTTCACTTTCCATTTGGATATTTATATTTATATACAGTGTTTTCATACTGTACATTATAATGTTATAACAATTTGTAGAATTTAATACACTTGATTACGTTTTTTATTAATATTAATAATAATAATATTTATTATGGAGAACTGTGGGTAAAAAAATACCAATGTCCAATAAAAAGTGTAACTTAATCTTATATACTGACATTTTGTTCTGCTTTTAATGGAAGATTTATTTATCATGACACTCCCAATCCTCCACAGTTTTATTCCCTATAATATAATGTATGTATTTTGTTTTTTAATAATGCATTTTAGTATTTTTAGCAATATCAGGGTATCGTACAAATAAGTTATGTTAAATTCATCTCTTTCATAATTCCTTCATATTTAGACCGATGTTTGGTCTACTAAGAAACAGAACGTTTACCAAAACCAGCCCTGTTATACAGTACATTGCTTCCTTAAGTTGTAACTAAGGCACTCTACCAACTAGTCAGTTTTAGATGCGTTTTTTCACACCGTAGTTGATATCAGTGTGTTTTGTGGTTACATTAAGTTTCAGCCCACAGCAGTTAGAGGGAAGTCAATTGAGGCATTTCCCATAATTCTTTTGGGGTAAAAAAATATTCCCAAGTAATATCTATGTATAGTACACAGCAAAGCTTTTGTGGATCAACACTGGGTTGTGCTCCAAGTATAAAACCAAATTAAAGGCTGTTTATCTACAGCAGTGCACTCTTGAGAGAGAGAACACATATGCTATAGCTGAAGGATAGATTTGTTGATGTGTTGGGGATTGTTGAATATTTTGAGAGAAGAGAGGAAGTACTGAAGATGAACGGGGATGGAGGAGCTTTCATTTGTGGTGGTTTCTTGGAAAATGTTTAAACTGCAACTTGGAGACCCATATAAACATATGAACTTTAAGTGAACTCCTGCAGTTTTATTCACTATGAAGTCATATCCACTATGAAAATGCAAAATTGTTAAGAGCCGTAGATGAAACATCTACACATTATTCTGTATGAACTGTAATAACAAGAACAAGTATGTAAAATCATAAGACATACGTTTCTGTCTCATGTTGCTCAACTTGTAAAGAATTGCTCTAGGAACACCAAGGTCATGGGTTCAATTACCAGTCAGCACACAAAATGATGAAAGTTACTTTCCTTAAAAGTATCTAATATATACATTACATTTTTAAATGAAATGTCAAATCCATCCCTGCAAGGCGTTGTGATATTCTGTCTCATTTGGTGACTGCTACATGTCTCATTTAACATTTCAGCATGTCACTTATTCACTCTCGTCTCATTTTCACCCATCACATCGTCGTGTATCAAGTCATTTTACATTCAAGTTGCATTTTCTAGCAAACAAAATATAATGCTGTCATAATTGTCCTTAAATCCTTGGTGAGAACAAAAAGCCTGGGCGCTTGTATAATGACACATAAACACAGTGCTTAAATATGAGGAGCTTTTTAAAGAGGTATCTATCTTCACTGCTCTTATTGTGAATGCACAAGCATTATGTTCTCTCTCTGTCGATCATTTGAGGTAATTACACCCACTCTGTCAAAAGAGGAGTACCTCTATGGAGGACTCTCATTTCCTAACACATCATAATACATCAAAAGGCAATGATAGGCCATGGCCTCTTTGTAAGACGTGCATTTCATACATCAGATATAATTTTGCTACATGATCAAACAAAGCAGTGAACAGTGTGTTTAATGGCTTGGGTACATCACCTTTAATAGGTTTAGCAGTTAATTAGTCAGTGTCAGAGTAATGCTTGCGTAGTATGTAACCTCAGTCAACAAAGTCAGTGGTTTTGCCCTGCGGTGCATTTTGACTTGCTATTGATCATTTCAGAGTAATTGTTTGATCATAATAGACTTGCGTCTTTTAAAGGGATAGATCACCTGAAAAGTGTCATTATTTACTCACACTTATGTTGGTCCAAATATGTATGACTTACTTTCTTCCATGGAAGAAATATATATATGTACATATATATATATATATATATATATATATATATATATATATATATATATATATATATATATATATAATGGTGAACTTTTACATTTCAAAATGGGCATTAAACACATAGAAGTGCCATGAAAGTGTCTATGGAGCTCATGTAACATTCTCCAAGTCTTTTGAAACCATAAATCCTCGGCACAATAATAGATAAAATAGTATTGTCCTTAAATGCCAATCTTTTCAATGATTTGGTTGATGAAACCAAACTTGAATCAGACTGATTTGTTCTGACTCAGAGATTTATTGCAGCATTTAATAGCTCACTGCAAGAAACTATTTACAGTGAATATATATTTAAATTTCTATATCTTTTCACATAAAACTAATGTGTAATGTAATATTTTTGGTGTTTCCAAGCCAAGTTTGACGCCTATGTTTTAACACTAGTGCCACATCTACAGTTGTTACACACCCCTTCGCCCAGTGTTATCAAACAACATTTGCCATTCATTCAATTTCATCAACATGAGTTTTATTTTCTGTGGCCCTTTTTATGTCTCTCACTCTCTTTTCAATTTCCCTGCCTTCTTTCTTTGTTAGCTTGTTCATTTCTTGTAAAGAGCGAATAAAAGCAACCATGCCTTGCCCTTGAATGAGGGAAGGTCAGATAGAGTGTGTTCATAAAACTTTGACCTGCAAGGTCAATATTCGGTTCAAAATAAATGAGTGAAGCAGCCGCTCATCATCTGTCTGCTAAAGGTAGTGAAATATAAGTCAGCTCTACTTTTATAATGTCTTTTTAGGAAGAAATTGAGAAAATATGTTTACACAGGGTTTATTTACTTTTTTAACGCCATGTAATTACCAAGTGAATGGAGAATTAATTGCCATTAAATAGTATATATATATATATATATATATATATATATATATATATATATATATATATATATATATATATATATATATATATATTAGTGCTGTCAATCGATTAAAAAAAATTAACTAATTAATCGCACAATTTTTTAAAATTAATCGCGATTAATCGCGATTAATCGCAAATAAAAGACTGAAACTTTTTGGATATGTAAATGTAAAATGTAAATAATTAATGTAAACTCAAGACAAAGAAACTATTTAAATTCAAAATATGATTGTTTATTGGAATTTTTGTTTAACTTGTAACACAGATTTTCTCATGTAAACAACATACCTGCAATAAACCATCAATATCCTCCAAATTAACTGTTGGCTTGAAAGCCATATTTATTACAGAAATAAAAACACAGGCATGTAAGTAGCATTTGAATTTCAAAACAATCAATGCCAATAAAAAACTAAAATGATTTCCATGTTGAATTCTAAGTGGACTGCAAAAAAATTCCAAAGTATAGTCATTGCCAGTGCTTTAAGTGGGCCGGTATGCACTGGTACTCAGTACCGCCACTTCCAAATATAGCTCTTGAGCGTACCGCCACCTCTCCGTGCGCCCAGAACGTGCTTGTAGCGTACCGGTACGCTCATTTGGACATCTGTTTTAATAGAGGTTTTAATCTTTTTGCCGATTTTCAGAGCGCCCTTCACAATGCAAGCTTCCTAATTCATCCCACCCAGAGCAGAAACTACATTACCCATTCACCCTTAAGTTATACAAGTGAATAGCGCATGTGTCGCTTTTCCCACTGTTAAGTGTCAACAACTCAACGTGGCCGGAGAAGGTGTGTGAAACTCGTTGTGAGTTATACTAAAGCAAAATCTTGAGTATTTATTGTCTGATAAACATTAAAAACTGTCTGCGGAGGTTGAGTCGTCCTGCAGCCCCCGCTGGCTGCTCATTGGCTGCAGCATCTTTTTTCTAAGTTCTAAAAAAATACCGTAGACGGCAAGGCACAAATTTAGATATTCATTTATCTAATTAATCTATAGCCTATGCACAAAGACAATATGATCTTTTTGTCCCCTTTTTGTTTTAAAGCTTGATGAAGAGAGAGAGCGCAAGTTGCTGCAGCTGAGGAGGACAGTGATGCACGCGTACAGGAGTGATTGACAGTTCGCGGCACTGTGTACAAAAAATACTCCGCTACACAATTATTTCTTTATTTTCGTTTAAGTTTATTAACGTTAGCGTTACAGAAAGGTCTGATTTACGCACTGTTACAGTCATTGTTTTTGTTTTTTTTAAACAATGACATTTGAGTTCATGATTTTAATTTTGCTGTTTCTTGTGGCAGACTAAATGAAGAGTAATGTTTCTTGTGGCAGACTGAAGAGTAATCCGGCAGAGTTTTATACTGAAACTTTCCGTCTAAAAGTCCTTCCTTGGTCTTATCCATATTTCTTTGCACGTTGAACACACATAGGCCACAACTGGAAATAAAAAAAACTGCAACCGCGTTAATTGCGTTATTTTTTTTTAACGCGTTAAATATTTCAAATTAATCGAATGCGTTAACGCGCTAATTTTGACAGCACTAATATATATATATATATATATATATATATATATATATATATATATATATATATATATATATATATATTATGATTATCATACACTATTGTTCAAAAGTTTGGGGTCTTTTAAGTTGTGTTTTTTGTTTTTAAGAAATTAATATATTCATTCAGCAAGATTCCATTGAATATATATATTTTTTTGTCTTTACTACTTTATTTAAAATAAATGCTATTCAGTTTATCGAATAGTCCTCAAAAATGTATCACATTTTCCAAAATATATATATAGCAGCACAACTTTTTCAACAGATAATAAGAAATAAGCATATTATAATGATTTCTGAAGGATCATGTGAAGACTGGAGTAACGATTGCTAAACTTTCAGCTTTGCGTCACAGAAATAAATTACAAATTTTTAATATAATATTAACAATATTAATATATAATAACAATAATATTTCACAATATTTACTGTATTTTTGATCAAATAAATGCAGCCTTGTTGAGCACAAGAGTCTTTTAAAAAAACTCTAATTGACCATTCAGATGAAACTTTTTTATTAATTATATTATTTTTGTTCTCATGACAATGTGGTTATTATTATCATTATTATTATTCATGCATATATGACAAACAGCATGCCAGTGTGCACAGCTCATATACTGTACATGACAAACTAGTCTTGTCTCTTGGTGAAACGCTACCTGTCACAAAAAAAACATGAAGACAAATACCTCGTATATTTGATTTGGAAGCTTAATACGAGGAATATTCCGCATATGTATAACCACATGGAGTTTTGAGTAAAAAAATGTGTGGTGTGAGTCCTGACAGATGTTTTCTTTAATAGATCGTTTTGGCTTCTGATTTGAATTGTGTATGTCACTTACATCAGCAACAGTCTGTCTCCCGCTCTTACAATTCAATTTAAACCATATTGCAGTTCTTAATAATGTCGCTGGTGTGTAACTCTGGGTATCTTTATTTACTTGCCAATTTTACTCACAAGAAAAGAATAACTATTAAGCGTAGCTGAGCATCAGAAATGACAAAAATGTGTTCTTTTTCTCTGTAGAGGAAAGGCCGGACTGCTCCAAGGCGAGATGTGAGGTACAGTTTTCGCCACGCTGCCCTGAGGACTCTATATTGATCGAGGGCTATGCTCCTCCAGGTGAATGTTGCCCCCTGCCCAGCCGCTGCGTGTGTAGCCCAGCCGGGTGTCTGAGGAAAGTATGCCAGCCCGGGCACCTAAACATCCTTGTATCCAAGAGCTCAGGCAAACCTGGCGAGTGTTGTGATCTCTACGAATGCAAACCAGGTAATAAAGTCCAGCATTATGTTAACTGTGGGGATTCATCATGTAGGTCAACTAGCTCCCTTAGTCTAGTTTTGTTGGAGAACAGCAACCAAACCAGTTTGAACCAGCCTACGCTAGTATGGTATAAAGGAATATTTCACCAAAGCACGCCATTTATATCCATCATGTCCATTTTTTACATCCCTAACTGTATGGAAATTAATGTGTAAATGTTTTTTTAAAGAGCTTCAACTTTTTTGTTCTGTGAAAAACAAGCACCATATATATTTGGAATGACATGAGGGTGAGTGTATATTGAGAGAATTTTCATTTTTGGGTAAAATATTCCTCTATGTTGGTTTTTCTCAAATAAAAAACCATGCATTGTCAACTTTTATTGCAGTATCAGATTCTTTTCCTGCTAAATAGATGGATTGTTGTAGAGTCTTGGGAATCCACACCAGAAACCGGGTAGTGATAGATTTGAATTCTTTGCAGGTTACCTCATGATGCTGTCATAGTACCTTAATTTTAATATATCTTCTTCTGTCACGCTGTATTTAGCTGCAATATGGCAGCCTTGATCAGAGATAGTCTCTTGGCTTCAACACAACATAAAAAAAGCAACAGTAATTCATTTCCCAATACACCAAAGAGAGCGATTTTGTGATTTGGGAGTTTGCCAAAGCCTTTGAGACACGCTAAAGCCATGGGCTGTTGAAGATGCATGAGTGGTTCTGCTTCCAGAGACAGTTTAGTAGATAGGACACATATGTGTTCGGGTTGTTTTTGTAAAAGAGACTTTTCTTGAAAAAAAAAAAGTTTACATGAATTGGTTTTATTGGGAAGATTTCATTTTTTTTTTTTTCATTTTTTACATTTAACATTAAACCAGTTTATAAAAACCTTAATTTATAAATCATTGACAAACATCATAAGTGCTTAACAGACCATTAGTTAATATATATTCACATATATTCACTAGAAATATGTTCTTGATGTTTACTAATGAACTTACTAATGACTAGCATATGATTATTTAATGTAAACTGACATGCTTACAAATATGAGTAAACTTCCAGTTCATATGATCTTCATATGTTGGTCTTTGTTTGTTGTGTAGACCTCTATTAACACATCTTGACAAATAACCTATTAATTATTTGTTCATGTTTTTGCAGTACCCAATCTAAAGTGGAAACTATTCATCATCTGCATATGTTTATAAATGTTTACCAATCATTAGTACCTTTATGGGCATTGGACTTTTAGCTAATGTAACACATTTTGTGTAAAGGATGGCAAGTTAAGTTAAAAAAAATTAGTTCATTTATCAAAACAATATAATATAGAAAGATTGAACAATTTTCCCTTGTAATAATCAAATTGATGCTTTTTAATAAGTGCTTCATCATATGGAATTCAAGGTTAATGGCATTTGTAAGTATTTTAACTTACATGAAATAATGATTTGTTTGAATGTTATCTGAGCATTATATAATGTTTAAGAATTATTTATTAATTAAAGTTATTATAAAGTGTTACCAAACCTTAGCCTATATTATATAATGACTTTAGCACTGTAAAAGTGTTATAGTGTGTTATAACAGGTAAATCATGTGCTTGAATGAGAGTTTGCTGAGGTGTGTTAATTACAGGCTTTGATGAGAAGTGATACATGTTTTATGTCTTGTTTTGTGTTCAGTGTTCAGTGTAGACTGCAGCACAGTAGAGTGTCCACCGGTGAAGCCCGTCCAGTGTCCGGCGGACAGCTATGAGACTCAGGTCAGACTGACAGCAGATGGCTGCTGCACCCTTCCTACCAGGTTAGATGTTATAACTGCCTCACACACACTCACGGTTAGATTGTTACATCTGTCTAATGCGTACAACGTAGGTTAGTCACATATTGACACTTCAACTTAGACGTTACACCGGTCTCACTTACAGTCTAGGTTAGGTGCCATACCTCACTCACTCACAATCCAGTTTTGACATTACATCTGCCTCCTGGAAGCATATGGTGCTCACAGTTTAGGATAGACATTACCCTTCTCATGCTCGCAATCCAGGTGAGATGTTACATGTTTCTAGTTCATAATCCAGGATAGACATCACACTTGTTACAGTATAGATTAGATGTACACCTCTCTCATGCTCACACTCCAGGTTACACAGTTACACCTGACTCACACACATTTAAACTTTATTTATACATTTATACACATTTATAGCTGTCAGATGTTCACAGTTTAGGTTAGATGTTACACCTGTTGCACACTTGTCATCTAGATTAGACGTCACACCTGTCTCATGCTAATAATCCAGGTTAAAGCAAAACAATTGTCCAAAAACATTATTTGTCAGTAGTTAGCACTGGTTCTCAAGTCCCAGTGTGTCTCAGAGTATTCATATTTATTATTTTAGCACTGAAAGTTAATAACTTCAGCGTGACAGAAGAGAGTGTTGTGTTGTCATGAATTAGGTAGGACAGACCCCCCCCCCTCCCTCCAACCACCACCACCACCAGCAGCATCACTTTCTCTTTCTCTCTGTTTCTCTCCCTCTGTTACTCAGATGTGAGTGTTTGCCCGGCCTATGTTCCGTCCCACAGTGCTCAGCAGGGACTTCCTCACAGGTCGTGTCCCGTGGTGATGGAACACCTGGAAGGTGCTGCGATGTGTTTGAGTGCGTCAACGGTAGGTTCTGTTTTATGTGTGTCTTAATTAGTGTTTGTGCAGGTGCTTTGGCAAGGTCGTCTAGTCAGTGGGCAGAACCTTGTCGCTTCTGACTTAGTGCCATTAGCTCAGATAGAACATTACTGGAAATACATGCTTTTACTACATCAGTTTCTCTTCTTTTAAAATCAATTTGCAGTGTTTTTTAATGTCAATTGGATGGCATTTTAATTCATTTTACATTTAATGGTTTGAAAATCCCAAAAAGCCATGTCTTTTTATATTATTTTTCCCCAAATTACTCATTCTGTGTGTCTGCAGGGCATAAGTGAATGCTGGCTGAGTATTGTAGTTAGAGCTACATTAAGAGTAATTTTCTGATCATTTAAGAAAATAGCTTTAGCTATGTTAAAATGTATCATGAAAAGAAATCATATTTAAGATAGGATGCCTTTTTATACCTATATCTTCAAGTTAATATTATTCAGTTTGATATTTGTGGGGGATTTTTAGCTGTTATTTATACTGTATTATGAATTCTTTAAGTTAGGTTGCAAATCGTTGTTCTGTTATTTATTTCTTTCTTTATTTATTTATTTATTTATTCGGAGAGCAAACTCTCAAAATATAGAAGCACAATCTGTAAAATATATTTATGTGTGCCCTTTTCAAACAAACTTCCAAGTTCAATTCACACCTGTTTTTGAGACACCTTTTGTAGAAATGGTGGTACCAAAAATAGAGGCTTAGGCCGCCATTATAATTTAAGTATATGTTTGTGTGTGAGAAGTGTGGAAGGAAAATAGAAACTCTCAACGCGAGAGACACACGTAAGAGAGGACGATATAACAATAGGTTTAAGACTGATTGCTTTAAGAAGTAACAAAAAAGTGTGTATGACTGATTTTTTTTTTTTTTACAATTTCAGTCAATTAATTTTTTTTATCTACTTCTAATTGCATGATGTGATGATTAATTAAATTTAAATGGCTGTGAAAATACCCCCAAAAGATAATTTAAAGCCATTATTGTGTTAAATGAGTAAAGTATCAAGACGACATTACAACAACTAGCGTTCGAAAAAATATATCATTTGATTTAACATAACATTTATTTCACATAAAAAATTTAGGCTATAACGCCGCAACATAAATTATGGAACATAAAAAAAGATGAGTTGATAAACATCTCTGTATTTTTTTGGTTCAAACATTAAAAGCCACTGGTAACCATATCTGCTTGGTTACCAACATTTTTGTTTTTATTCTGGTTACCAACATTCTTCATTATTTTATTTTATGTTCCATAAAAGAAATTAAGTTATACAGGTTTTAAACAACATGGAGGTGAGTAAATGATGACAGAATTTTTTTTTAGGTGAAGTATCACTTGCATCCATCAACAGAAACATATATTAGTTGAACCCAGTTTGTT
The DNA here is from genome assembly GCF_023724105.1 of Carassius gibelio. Classification (NCBI taxonomy): domain Eukaryota; kingdom Metazoa; phylum Chordata; class Actinopteri; order Cypriniformes; family Cyprinidae; genus Carassius; species Carassius gibelio. The sequence goes on from NC_068387.1 coordinate 9,761,786, forward strand.
TTACGTGCTATTTATAACAAACCAGCAAACCATACAGATGCTTTGTCAAATTTAAAAGTTGAACCGTGGTCCCAGTGCATGCCGAACCTTGTGGGGTGAACCGAACGGTTCTGATTTTTTTTCAGCGAACCGTGCCACCCCTTATACACAAACACACACACAAACTAAAATTGCCAGTAAGTGGGGGTATATGTCTTTATCTGAAAGTCATTTAGTCATTCATTCATTCGATTAATTCAAACTGCTGATTCATTCAGAAATTAAATAAACTGCTCTCTTTATGAAAGGGTCATTGAATCGTTGGTTCAGTCGATTCAAACAAATCAATGCTACATTTCTTAGAGATGCACATCAGTTCTGCTGTCGCTTACTATGTTATATTTTCATTGACACAATTGAGCAAAAACAGACAATAATGTATCCTTATTGTAATGTAGCCTTATGTATCTAAAATATAACACAACATTTACTTATATATTAAGCTGCTGCATAAATTCACATTTGCAGACGTGCTATTTGGGACAAGAAGCACTCATTTAATAGCCTATTACAATTGATGCTAGTGTGATGTCACTTTCCAACTCTCGTGAGACAAATAAGCAACTGCATCTTTAAAAACAAGCCCAATATTATTTTATTATTTATTAAGCCCAATATTATTTTATTATTTATTATTATAATCAATATTATTTATTATCAATTATGTATTACCAATAAATGAGCCTGTAGCAAATTAAAGTGAAGTTATTTTATAAAAATCTGCAAAATGCAACAAAGTGCACTATCCACTCCTGTGATCAGGATAGGGTTGGTGAGTTGGAAAAGGAGAAAAGACAAGAGCTTTAAGGGGGAGCTGTAACATTGCCACATATTTATAGCCTAATAAAATATATTCAAGCTAAATGTACATACTATTTACATACATATTATTATTATAGCCCATGATAATTAATATATAAAAACATTGTCAGACTTTCCTAACAAGCAACATAAAGGCCTAAAATAAGCCCTTTTCCATCTCACCAGTCCTATTCTGATAGGATATTGATGATAATAAATATGCACAGTATGTATGTATGTATGTATGTATATATATATATATATATATATATATATATATATATATATATATATATATATATATATATATATATATATATATATATATTAGGGGTGTAACGATACGCGTATTCGTATTGAACCATTCGGTACGACGCTTTCGGTTCGGTACGCGGTACGCATTATGTATACCGAACGGTTCGTTGGAGTAATTAATTATATTTGGAAAAAAAAAAAAAAAAAGAGAGAGATAGAAATATAATGATATGCGTTCAACAAGGTAGCCCAATAACCCAAACAACGTAACAGGCAACGCCCCTGACACTCCCGAAGAAGAAAAAAACACCATCTTATATGTTTATGTTAGGCTACTCAGCAGGCGCTCGCTCACTCAGTACGCGCTGAAGGCTCGTTGCAAAATAGCCAATGCGTTTAACAGACTAGAAATGAGAAGATCCCCCAATAACCAACAGGTCTGGTGTTTGGGTGCACTTTGGATTCCCTTTAAGCTATAATGGTGATGGCAAGAGAGTGGTGGATAAAAAAACAACGGTATGTCGCATCTGCAACATGACAGGGTACACCAGCGGGAATACAAAAAAAAAAAAAAAAAAAAAAAAAAAACACCAGCGGGAATATCTGGGATATATGCGTCAGTACTATCTGGGAAAAGACGAAAAAAAGGAGAAACATGCACGCAGCAAACTATCCCTGCAGCATTTAGACACTATAGCTTACAGGGAATCCAACCCAAACACCAGACCTGTTGGTTATTTTAGGATCTTATATTTCTGGTCTGTTAAATGCATTAGACATTTTGCAACGAGCCTTCAGCGCGTGCTGAGTGAGCGAGCGCCTTAGGGGCCGTTCACATATCGCTCCTAAAAACGCGTGGAAAACGCTAAGCACGTCTTTCTCCTCCTTTCCAAAGCGCTCGGGCAGAAGCGCTCATGAGGCGTCTGTCTTTGCTAAGCAACAATGACGTGCTCTCTCCATGAGACGCGGAAATTTCAGCGAAGGATAAATGGATTTGCAGCTCTAAAAATCGCTTGCAGTAGCTCTGCTACTAAATTTATTTCAAAATTGCAATCCATATACAACTATGATCAGCTGTTCCTTCATCTTGGCTGAGCTCTCAACCTTGTTACGGGAAAGGATGAAGCTGATTGGTTGGTACTTGTCACATGACCCGCGGTGCGCTTGCGGCATTCTGAAAAGTTGAGATGTTTTTACATTTTGCTGTATCTAAAACGTATCGAACCGAACCGAACCGTGACATCAGTGTATCGTATCGAACCGAACCGTGAATTTTGTGAACCGTTACACCCCTAATATATATATGTATAAGCACGCACACACACAAATATATTGTTATTCATATATTATATTGTGATATCGCTTTTTGAAAGCTGAGTTGTGCCTCCTGTGCACAGCCGTACACAAACATACACATTAAACTGTGCTCCTTAACTTATAAAGCGTGCATTGAGAGTTGGGACAGAGAGTTTAACCCTATAGTCACTGTGGGCAGAGCTGTGTGCAGGGGGTGGAGAACTCTTTTAGATGGAGAGCCACAGGAAATCAAAGCTGTAAACATCAGCGAGCACCAGGCCGTATGTCGTGCTTTGGACTTTTTCCATATTTGTGGATCGACAACCACCAAGAGTAAGAACAGAATCAAGGCTCCATCCAAACACAAAGGCTCAAGAGTGGTGCTTTGAATAAAGGGACCCATGAAAACAATCCCACTTCCCCTATAGTTGTTTTTTTTCCTTTCTGCTTCAACTATAGCCAGGCCTGGGGCACACAATAGATGAAAGACATACCAACAAAGGGAAAGCGAGTGCAAACCAAGGACTCGCTTTTCCATATTCGTTATTTTGCAAGTCACCTTCCTTCCAAGCACGTATGTATATAAACAAGCAAGCATAGATGGCGGTGTGATGTGAGGTGCCAGGTTGTGTGTCGTTGTCACAGCAGGCAGTAAAATTAGCCTTAGGCTGATTTGAGAACAAAGCGCTGAGGCCGGAGTGCAGTTTGGGGAGCATCAAAGCTCAGAATAGAAATACAGGCTAATTGAACATCTGGCCACTGGTGGCTGTGTACAGTGTAGAGGCCGATCTCATATTCCACAGCTGAGGGGGTGGAAGAGAACATGAAGGAGCGACGAACAGGGAAAATGAACTCATCCCCTTGGATGGACAGAAACTGATTAATATTCAAAAGATATCACACCAACGTCATTAGATGAGTGACCTTCCCGAGACTGTCGTGGCATACACAAATTGACACAACAGATAAATACACTGCAGAAGGATGCGAGAAAACCACAAACGGTCACGTTCCTCCTGTAGAACAAAATGACAAAATTTTAAATGGCTTATTAGTGTATAATTTTTGGAATGGAATTGAGTGGAGACAAGAATGCAGTGAGTGGAGAAAAAACCAACAACATGAAAGTATCAAAAATAGAGACAATAGCATTGTGTGATGTACATACCGTATTTTTCGGACTATAAGTCGCATCAGTCTAAAAATACGTCATGATGAGGAAAAAAACATATATAAGTCGCACTGGACTATAAGTCGCATTTATTTAGAACCAGAACCATGAGAAAGCATTACAGTTTTCAGCCGCGAGAGGGCGCTCTATGCTGCTCAGTGGTAAACTACAGGAGCAGTGAGCAGCATAGAGCACCCTCTCGCTGCTGTAGACGGTAATGTTTTCTCTTGGTTCATTTCTCTCGGTTCATGTCAAATTAATTTTGATAAATAAGTCGTACCTGACTATAAGTCGCAGCACCAGCCAAACTATGAAAAAAAGTGTGACTTATAGTCCGGAAAATACGGTACTGAAATTTAAAGGGATATTTGGACAAAAAAAAATGCAAATTCTGTCATAAATTAAAAAAATACAAAGTTGTAACCAGAATCAGAATCAGAAACCGCTTCATTGCCAGGTATGTTTACACATAAGATAATTTTGTTATGGTGCAGGGGGTTTCTCCTGAAGTCCACTGTCATCTTCACTGTTTTGAACATGTTCAGATCCAGGTCACTGTGACTGCACCCGACAGCCAGCTCTTGAACCTCCTGTCTGTAAGCACACTCGTCACCATCCAGTATGAGGCCAATAAGTGTGGTGTCATCTGCAAACTTCAGGTGCTTGACAGAGAGGTCGTTTGTAGTGCACTGGGTGGTGCCAATGCCAATGGTGCGAGTGGTCTATGAGAATATTCCCAGCCTTACTAGCTGCAGCCTGTTTGTCAGTGCTGATCCACAGAAAGATAGAGGTGGGCACAGAGAGCTTGATTTATTTGAACAGGAGTAGGTTTGGGATGATAATGTTGAAGGCCGAGCTGAAGTCCACAAACTGGTTGTCTGGTTGTTGTTCTGTTTCTGTGATCTGATCTGATCAGCCAGCTGTTGCAGTGCTGCATTCACACATGCTTGTGGAGGAATGTAGACACTTACGAGAATGAATGAGAAAAACTCACCCAGTGAGTAGAACGGCTTACAGATGATGAAAAGCACTTCTAGATTGGGACAGTATAGTATTGTATTAGAGTAGTATTGTATTGTATAGTATTGTAATAGTATATAATATTTTAATAGTGTTGTATAGTGTTGTTATTCACTGATAATATTTCCCTACAGTGTCCTTTTAAGTGAAGGATCATTGAATCCGATATTTTTGCATGTTAAAAAATAAATATGATCTCACGTTGTGTCAAATACATTTACACACTGCCTCTGAAACTTTTTTACCCTCATAAAAAAATTTGGATTGGGTTCAATTGTACGCATTTTTCACATCCGTAACAAGCATTTTGAGAGGTGTTTTGACAAAATTGCATGACAGATTTTTAGGATGACGAATCCGAAAAAACGCATATGAAAACTTGAGATTTTTTTTTACAAATCGGACACTGTTACTTTTCTCATGAATGTGCCAACAGTGTCTGTGTGTTCCACTAAAGAAATAAAGTCAAATGGGACTTGAACGACATGAAGGTGAACAGATAATGACAGAATATTCATTTTGTGGTGAACTATCCCTTTAATTTGATTTATATAATGCTGGGTTCCTGAAAACTGTCTCTATGAATCTTTAATAGGAAGAAGGAGTCGCCATCTTTCACTTTTGTCCTCTGTAATGTGTGATAAGGTTTATTCAATGTGGCATGCCTTAATGAGGATTTGACGCTTATTAAATTCAGTTTATACTGCTTTTATTTGAAGTTTTTCCCTGTAGATTTGTCACATTGACACTTCATGGACGTATTGCAAGCTGGTCATTAGCTGGTACAAGATGGTCTAGATTAGGCTTGTGTAGCCAGCCAGATGTTTGACTGTAAGCATAAGCTCATGTCCAAGTTGCAGCTAAACAAAGAACCTGCCTGTTTAGACAGAAGGAGACCATGTGACTGAAATGTAAATAGACAGACCACAATAAAAGGCTAACATGAAAAAGCTGATCCTATATTGATAAGTCTGTTGCATACAGGTTTACATAATACTTATTTAATGGCATTTCTTTACCAAGTAATATTGAGGTCAGAACTGATCCAGTTATCAGAACATTAAATAGACCTATAGTGTAAATTGTCAAACTACTTTTAAGCTTTCGTTTTTCATTCAGTGTTATTCCTGAAACCATCTTGACCACCTAAATCTGTTAATCTGTTTTTCAGCAGGGCAGTCTAAATTCAAGAAACGTTATCTACATAAAGAATCAAAACTTTGAATTTAAGTATATCAACTGTGCCATTTCTGAACAAATTCATGGCTTGATGATTCTAGAAACAGCAGATGTCAGACCGAAAGAATCCCATCATTCTCTGCCAGTCACTTACTCGCTCGCTCTACAAGGCGCCCACACACACTTCCAAAGGCAAGTATTTAGGATGGCAAGGGAGTGAGCATTCTCAGACAGTGTTTGTGCACCACATTTTTCTCTCAGACAGTGATGTCACCCTTTTGGGGAGTAGATAAGAAGAAGGTCTGATTAGTGAGTGTATGTGTGCATCTAATCGAGAACATTCCCACCCTGAGCTAATCGCAACTCCTTTCCGAAAGTTTAAAAACCGTGAGCTAACTTTGACCACACCAAGGAATTTTGTGTAGATTTGTGTTGATCTCGTAATGTACCGAGCAAATTGATCAACAAGTGAATATGCGAACATGTTGTTTGACTGCAGTAAAACGGCAGCCACTCTGCCACATTTGCGCATGGTAGATTTGCTTTGTCTTTAGCAGATTTTTTTTTTTTTTGTTTCATAATTTGTGCATCTTCACAGATGAACTGGCGCACCTGTCAGTCCCCATTTATACAGCCCCACTGCTACAAGCCCCATCATTACGTTAATGTTTGCCCAGAGGGGGGTGGTCATGGAGAAGGGCACGATTGGCGGTTTGCACAAGTTGTTTAACCTAGGGATTGAAGGGCGATGTATTAAAGGTTATGAGTGCTGATTTTGATCCTCTTCTCGACGAAAAGAAAACGTGTTTTGTGATTGTGTTGTCAACATCTAAGCGGTTAGCATTAGGATTAGCTCTGTACACAGTAGCATGTTGTTCTGTCTCAAATGACATATGAAAGAACAATGCTAGCGTAAACATAACACTGTGGCCCGTCGTGAAGCACAGGCATCTCTTTTTTTTTTCAGAGAAGGTGTCATCAGGAGAGGAAAGTCATTTTAAGGTAGGGCTCAAATATGAGTCACCAAGGGGCCATTCACTTAACATGTGCACTGTGAATCCTACAATGATTGACGGGCCCCGCAGGCACTATGCTCTCCCTTTTATACTCTACTCTTATTTATGTCTGCTCCAACACAGCGACCGCTATCTTTCACTGATAAAAAAATAGGAAAACATGCACACAAAGGCGCCGTCTTTTTTTGTTTTGTTTCTCGACAACTTAGCCTTGATTTGCAGGTGTTGTGTGGTTGTAGTGATTTACATGTCCAGAGCAGTGGCGGGTCTTGGCAGCACAAGGCACAACTGTGGAGTGGCGCGTTATCACATTGTTTAGTCTGCCTCTCAGCAGCTGCAGCCAAAACAAGCTAGCCTGCAGCATGAGGGAGGGCTGAAAAACACCGGGAAGGCAGCTCCTGTTGGGCTGTAGGACAACTAGAAAAGCATTCTCCTACCTAACACAGAAAAAAAGAGGCATCTCAAGCATCTGAGAGGATGATAACTGCAATCTCCTCAGCCTTTCGGAAATCCATTTCTTCTTCATGGTTTCAGATTGTTTTCTTCCCTTTCCTTAGGGTGAAACTAACCTTACATCTGAATGTGTCTACTTCCCTACTCTATAGAAGGTGAAAAACTGTATTCATAAAATAGGACACTCTTAAATCTAAAGGTTCTTTATTTGCATATATGGTTCTATGAAAAAACGTATGGTCCATGATTCCTTTCCATTCCACGAAAGGTTCTTTATGAAAAAAGATTCTGTAAAACCCTCTTCACACTAAGAAACAAAAAGTATATTTTAAGAACCTTTTTCTACTTTAAAGTACTTCAGTTACAGTTAAGCTATACCTTAGAAAATGTATCTATGTTGCAGGCTAATGTTATGTTTTGTTGACTAATTCGTATGAATTAATACAATCTCATTTGTATGTTTTTGTGCGTTTTATGATCTGCTTATGCTAGAGTGATGGTTAGGCTTAGACTTGAGGTAGGGGTGTACCTTCATCAACTTCTTAAAATCATATCCTATGAATTCGTTCAAAATTACTATTTTATAAAATAGTTACATTTTCTCATGGGATTTGGTTGGACGTTCTACTAGAGATCATTTGATATTGCCCCAGCTTCCTCGGTTGCAAGGCTTTGTGTGCAAAATAATGTGACTTAACTAACATCGCTACTTGTTAGGAAAAAGTAGCATATTACTAAAGTTGCAACATTTTGAAAACAGCTGTATTGGCTGTGGGTTTTGTATTTATTTATTTATTTATTTTACAATCCACAACAGAACTCAAAACTTGTTTTTTTTACTCCATTAGCATATTAGCATGCTAACATTTATACACCCTGATGAGCAACACTGTGAACAAGGTCTCTTTTCACATGCAAAGAGCAGGTTAGCCAATCATAAAAGGGTCATTTGCATAAACATCCTTTACCCAAAGCCCTCCACAGATGTCCTACCAATAGATGTCATTTCAAAAGATATAAACAACCCCAGCAGGCAAAATAGATCACAGGCTAGTTGTCTGGCCAAAAAGCTTGGGTTGTCCCCTTTGACTCGTTTTGTTGTTTACAGAGCCACTGGCAGTCACAGAGACTAGCATGAATGCTCAAGATGCCTATTTCATTGGTATCAATCAGGTAGTAGGGAAGTAATTTATGTGTCGAATTCCAAAATATAGCACTTTTAATTCTAAAGGACTGAAATGAGGAGGAAAATGGTCATATAAAACTAAGTTACAACTGTTTTTGGTGCATGAAAGCTAAATTAACGATATAAGTGGACTTCAGGGGGAAATATAATATGCTACTAAAGTATACAATATGGCTCCTTTAAAAACACAAAAAATGAGACTCACGTTTGTGGTGCCTGGATCGAAACTGAAAGACCGCCCGTGATGAATCATGACCTCAAGCGGGAGAAATCTGCACAAGTGCAAGTTTGCGACTGGAGATAGGTGATTATGTAAATCCCCCACGTTAAGGTTCGCAGCTTTTGAACGGTAATAAATGTTGTTATTTTAGGTCGCAGTGCTCTGTTCAGGAACTTTGAGACTGAGATGTGGAGGTGTTTTAATCTCCAGATGGAGAATTTCATTACTGCCTCTTCACAATCCTGTCAAACTCTTAGAGTTAAATATAAACGGGGTCTTTTTCCTCCTGCTTCAAATGGCCTTTGTGTAATAAGAAACACTTTGTGAGTATGTGTGTGTGTGTTGTGGTCCCGGTGCTATTTCTCTATTTTCAGAAAGCCATATGAGAACACAGGTAGTAGCCATTCTTAATTTGTATTCGTACAGATGTGTGGAGGGTTGGGCGTTCATACAGATTACATAGTTGGCTTCTGTCACTTTCCTCAGCTCGAACAGCCCCGGCGAGTGCCGTCATACACTCTAACAATTCAGATGGGGCCAGTTAACAGCTGCTGGCCTCCAGGCCTCAGAGGGGAGGGGACCTGTTGGATCCCGAGGCAGAGAAAACTAGGCTTTGGCGTCTCTGGGTGGTGTTTCCACGGTTACCATTCTCTTCCACTAATTTACACCGAGGTGTGGTGTTTCATACGAGAGGAAGAATCTCCTCCACTCCAAATTTTTATTTTTACTGATGTTTATATATGATGCTGTACATTATTAAAATATCAGCCTTATGGAATCTTCAGACTTTATTTGCATGTTCTGCACTGATTGGAGGAACGTCTAAGGAATTCTCTATCAAAAATGTATACATCTTGACACATCAATGACGATCTACAGATTTTTTATTTTTTTTTCTGAATATTTGTGCACATTGGTTGTGCCACATGACTTTGCGTGTTGCACCACATGCAACCAAAGAAAAACACTGCTTGCAATTATGCAAAACTACATATGGTATTATTTTGATTTTGAATTTAAAATGTGCTAAGAAACAAATCTTCAGAACAGAACGGAAAGAAAAGAAACTGTCAAATCAAGTTTTCATAGTTCTTCTTGTGTGAATGTGTCGCAGGGAGACAAAAAGAGAGAAATGTTCCCACTTTTGACACAAAAGGCCAAACAGTGTAACTTTTACTAAAGAAGACTACATTGATGTAAAGTAGATTTTAAAGGTGATTTATTTATTTTTTTCATATTTAATTAAATCTGTTGCAGTCAGAAATTGCTAGAGTATTGAACTGCTGTTTTTGGACTGAGTGGGTTTACAGCACTGAATCTGAGCGCCTTGGTGACTTTGATCTCAGTATCATTCATCTTTGTGCTTCTAAAGGTGTCAATAAAGACTTGCGAGGAACTGACACAGAGACTAGAGTCTCCAACTGGTATTAAACTAACTGGCATTTTTGTGTTAGTTATACATTTTTCTTGTGCTAATACAACTCCTGCACCCTTCACCTTTTTAGAAAACAACAGTATAGCTGTTTGGCATTGAAGAACGTGAAAATGAGCCCCAACCCATGCTAGGACAGCTCTGGCCATCTCCAGACTTTTTTCAAAAAGTTTACTCCGCAGTTTCTTTCCTGACAGAGTCATTACAGGATTACAGCTCTGGGAGGAAATTCCGAATATTAAACAGAATTCATTCAAGTTTGCTCTCCCTACACGACGCCCAATCCCTAATGGCAGAGGATTCGGGAATAAGTCCAAGTCAAAGACTTTCCCATAAAACTAGGAAGAATTTGATGCAGTCATATAATCCTTTGTGATGGGTAAAGTCCCAAATCAAGGCGGCCAGTGGGTTGAGAAATGGAGCCACCAGCTCAAGCCTGACAAACTTTGCATATTTGTTCAACAACCAGCTTGTCTTAATGTGGTGAGAGAGGGATAAGCTCTAGAGCAGACACCGGCTCTCCATGAGCTTCGGCCAGCTGTTTACGCACCATCATTTATTGCTTGCCCTTCAAAAACAGAAATGCGACAGGAAAGCCAGATTCTCCCTTTTACAATTTCTCTGCAGGATTTTTTTTCTTTTTCTGTGAGGTCACAACAGCTAGCAAAAACAAGTGGGTGCAAGTATGCTATCTGCTCTCCTACAAATCTTTCGTTGCATCCAGACGGCTTAGGTCAGGCTTTATCTTGAAAACTTACGAGATGCAGCAGTGGCATAAACACTAACATTCAGTGAGACAAAACAAAGAAACGGGTTGTTCCTTGCTATTACCATGTCTCAATGCTGAGTCTAACTGTGATGTGGCCACTCATTTGGGCGAGGCCACTGCAATGAACAACTGGGTAGGTCAAGATGCTGACATAACTATCACTCATGCTTCCTCTAATTATTCACCTCTGCCACAACTGGTTGTAGTTGTGGCGGCACCATCGTGCCTGTGGGATGAGGCTCATTAGTCATTAAAATAAATGAAGATGGTTAATTGCATTTAAAACAAAAAAGAGTAAGATCTTGCGATCCAGGTTGTTTCTTCAAATGGAACTTCTTCCCGCAAAATGCAGCAAACGGTATGTAGGAAGTGTATTCATATATCCTTGCAATCAGAACACAAAACACATATGAACAGTTGTTTCACTCTTTCCACCTCAGCACTATTTATTTCTATAATTAGGTCCAGAGGGGTGTTTTAGAGCTTGAGTCAAGTCTCAAGCGTGAGCCCCTTAATTGCAGAGATCAAGCCAATCGTGTTTACTCTTATTCCTTGCATTGACTGTAGGAATGTGAACTTAAGTATTTTGATTTTTGAATGATATTGTTTGTAAGTCTTAACTAATTGGGTAGGGAATATGTAGGATAGGGGAAATTGGATAGTGAATGGGCAGGATAGAGTGGATAATTGAGTTAAAATTGGGAAAAATAACATTAGTAGGATATGGGTTAAGGGAAAGCGAATTTGTAGGAGATGAGTAGAACAGTTTAGTGTAGAGAACTGGCTGGGGAATTGATAGTATAGTTTGGAGAAAACTACTTAGGAACTGTAGCTGGCAGATTTACAAACTACTTAAAGTCTAAAGTAGTTAAAAGGGGTGGTTAGATTTAGTTAAATATTTTTTTCTTGACATAATTTTGTTTTTTTGGTTTAACTATTCCTTTAAACCACTGTGCTATCCTTAAAAAAGTACAACTAACTATACTAAAGCTATCTAAGAGGGGAATATGTTTTTAAAATATAAAATTTGCATTATTTTTGGAACGGAATAGTGTCTAAATGAGCAAGGATTGAAAAGAATTGCAGAGGTTTTTTTACGATGTACTGTACACAAGGACTTTAAAGAATTAATGAATCTATTTTAACCAATTTACTGTTTGCATGGACTCAAAATATTTTATTTTTTTCGCAACTAACCATTTGCAAAGACTTCAAAGAATCAGTAAATCATTTTTGAAGTGATTTGATATTTGCAAGAACTCAAAAGTATTAGTAAATATTTTTTTAATGATGAACAGTTTGCACGAACTCAAAGAATCGAAAAGGACTCAAAGGAATTGTTGAACTTTAACCGTTTGCATATATATATATATAAATATATAGAGAGAGAGAGAGAGAGAGAGAGAGAGATTCACAGCTTACAAGGACCCAAAAATTTTGGTAATTTACTTTTTGAACCAATTTAATCTTTTATCAAACGATAGACACCATACACAAGAACTTAAATCTATACTGGTTCATTTTTGCTGCTGGTTCATTCACATTTGGATTTTCCATGAACTGTTTGAAAATATATATATATATATATATATATATATATATATATATATATACAGTATTGTTCAAAATAATAGCAGTACAATGTGACTAACCCGAATAATCAAGGTTTTTCGTATATTTTTTTATTGCTACGTGGCAAACAAGTTACCAGTAGCTCAGTAGATTCTCAGAAAACAAATGAGACCCAGCATTCATGATATGCACGCTCTTAAGGCTGTGCAATTGGGCAATTAGTTGAATTAGTTGAAAGGGGTGTGTTCAAAAAAATAGCAGTGTGGCATTCAATCACTGAGGTCATCAATTTTGTGAAGAAACAGGTGTGAATCAGGTGGCCCCTATTTAAGGATGAAGCCAACACTTGTTGAACATGCATTTGAAAGCTGAGGAAAATGGGTCGTTCAAGACATTGTTCAGAAGAACAGCGTACTTTGATTAAAAAGTTGATTAGAGAGGGGAAAACCTATAAAGAGGTGCAAAAAATGATAGGCTGTTCAGCTAAAATGATCTCCAATGCCTTAAAATGGAGAGCAAAACCAGAGAGACGTGGAAGAAAACGGAAGACAACCATCAAAATGGATAGAAGAATAACCAGAATGGCAAAGGCTCAGCCAATGATCACCTCCAGGATGATCAAAGACAGTCTGGAGTTACCTGTAAGTACTGTGACAGTTAGAAGACGTCTGTGTGAAGCTAATCTATTTTCAAGAATCCCCCGCAAAGTCCCTCTGTTAAAAAAAGGCATGTGCAGAAGAGGTTACAATTTGCCAAAGAACACATCAACTGGCCTAAAGAGAAATGGAGGAACATTTTGTGGACTGATGAGAGTAAAATTGTTCTTTTTGGGTTCAAGGGCCACAGGCAGTTTGTGAGACGACCCCAAAACTCTGAATTCAAGCCACAGTACACAGTGAAGACAGTGAAGCATGGAGGTGCAAGCATCATGATATGGGCATGTTTCTCCTACTATGGTGTTGGGCCTATTTATCGCATACCAGGTATCATGGATCAGTTTGCATATGTTAAAATACTTGAAGAGGACATGTTGCCCTATGCTGAAGAGGACATGCCCTTGAAATGGTTGTTTCAACAAGACAATGACCCAAAACACACTAGTAAACGGGCAAAGTCTTGGTTCCAAACCAACAAAATTAATGTTATGGAGTGGCCAGCCCAATCTCCAGACCTTAATCCAATTGAGAACTTGTGGGGTGATATCAAAAATGCTGTTTCTGAAGCAAAACCAAGAAATGTGAATGAATTGTGGAATGTTGTTAAAGAATCATGGAGTGGAATAACAGCTGAGAGGTGCCACAAGTTGGTTGACTCCATGCCACACAGATGTCAAGCAGTTTTAAAAAACTGTGGTCATACAACTAAATATTAGTTTAGTGATTCACAGGATTGCTAAATCCCAGAAAAAAAAAATGTTTGTACAAAATAGTTTTGAGTTTGTACAGTCAAAGGTAGACACTGCTATTTTTTTGAACACACCCCTTTCAACTAATTCAACTAATTGCCCAATTGCACAGCCTTAAGAGCGTGCATATCATGAATGCTGGGTCTCATTTGTTTTCTGAGAATCTACTGAGCTACTGGTAACTTGTTTGCCACGTAGCAATAAAAAATATACTAAAAACCTTGATTATTCTGGTTAGTCACATTGTACTGCTATTATTTTGAACAATACTGTATATATTTGCCAATTCTTAGCAAACTGATTCACATAAAAATCTTAAACTTCCAAACATGAGAGTCAGATATTTTATGTGATATTTAACTTGTGTTCAAATACTTATTTGATCATTAGTTTTATTTAGTTGCTTTCCAACACGTGTGGGAATATTGATGTATTACTCTTCATCATCTTGTATTTCACACTAAAAGCTAATGACCTCTTGGTGACCTTCTGTTCCTTAGCTAATTGCCCACATAGCACACATCTAATGCCTTCTGTTCCTGAAAATGGTGTGATAAACAATTAAACCTGTTATATTTCAGCTCTGAATCCTTCTGCTCATCCTTCTGGCATACTGTAACATTACAGTCATACAACACGGGCAACACTTTAGCACAAGACACTTGAAATATTACACTCATAGAGAGCTCATAGACATCTCAACTCCACCTGTACAACTCCTTTTAGCATCTGATTCCTGTCTAATGGTGGGGGTTATTCAGTCACCCAAAGGCTGATGGAACAAAAAAACAAAAAAAAGATTATAAATCTGAGCAAATTCACACAGTCATCTGTGAAACCTGTCTATTGTGGCAACCTCACAGTTGCCACACCAGATTATTGGGTAATTCACTGAGCCTGTACTAATTGACAAAAATTATTCACAGGAATTAAAAACGCTGTGCACCGCATATGGCTGATCTTTCAAACAAGTGTGCAGAGATCAATTCCCACTTGGCTCTGGGTGCTTTCTGTTGGCTCCAGGTTTCTAATAATTTCTCTTTTAATGGATTGCTTTGATATTCTGCCAGTGTTTCGTTTGATAGGATTTTATGGAATTTTATGGCCTCTTGTTTGTCACAGGCAGAGTTCCTTCAGATGACTTGGGTACATCGAATATGTTGTGATCGGAGGTTTTCAAGGATGTGTTTGGCGTCATTCAACATAAGCACAAGATGAGGAAGTGACACATATTTCCATAATCAGACATGTCTTGGTGTTGAAATCAAAGAATTATTGTCACTGATTTAAAAAATAAGAAAAAATACAATTTAAATGTAATTTTTTTATATAAAACTAAGCAATAGTTGTCCATTTTTATCAATAATAGGTGTTTGGCTACCTTATATAAAGAAAAAAACTAATGATTGAATCAGCAGATTTATCAGCAGAAGAAATACCTTGCAAAATTTTGAATCTTAATTTTACTTCCTAATTTACCTTGTTTGAAGGACAATATGAAGAACAGTGCATTTTTTATAATTTTTTTTTATCATATGTGTGGGGGGGGTATGTATTAACAGTAAATTATGGAAAAAGACACTCTATATGATGTTATTTATGTATAAATCAAACTCACGAGACGTTTGACAGAAGTATGTCATTTACAATCCTTTTTTAAGCTGCTATGTAATCATCATCATAGCTCAACACAACAAAATATCACTGTAAGAAACTAAAGTGTGTTGTTTTGGTATTTATTGTAAATTTGCAATGAGGGCCGTGTGTATTTTTCAGTTCTACTTGTGTACAAAAACTGTAAGTGTTAATTTACTCCCCACCGCCAAAAAAAAAAAAAAAAAACAAGACAAAGATGCCAATTTGTTTTTTTTTTTTTTTTGTTTTTTTTTTTGCAGTTCAGTGTCTTTTTTGGAGGTGTTAATTCTTTGTTTGGAATTCTCTTTCACAGCCACTATAAATGTTCTTTTATTTTAACTTTTTTTATCTAAATATAACTGCATTAACATAAGTCCTCAGAGTTTGAATACATATAAAGAGACCTTCTTTAAGCTTCATTTTGGAACAAAAACAGCCTATTCTTATGTACACAAGTGTGGGCATTGTAATGCATGAGCTGAAAAGGGGAATTTGGTACCTGAGGGTTGTCATGGTGACCGGTGAGCATCAATTCCACAGCTATCTGAAACTCGGCAGCTAAAAGCTCTCTCAGATACAAATGCACACCGTTTAGGTCCCTGCATACCCCATAACTAACTACTCTTCCTGACCCTGTCATCAAGACCCTGTTTGTTTTGTCGTGCTGTCAGTCATACACGAGACAGCCTCTAATGCACTGCATCCGGATTACTGTGTTTTGCAGAGACAAAGCTGGCCTGCACTTTCAACGGAGTGGAGTACCATGACGGGGACATGTTCAGGATGGACGCCTGCCGCTTCTGCCGCTGTCGGGGTGGGGTGTCCGTGTGCTTTACTGCCCAGTGCGGCGTCCTCCACTGCGAACGCTACTACGTCCCTGACGGAGAGTGTTGTCCTGTCTGTGAAGGTTAGATGACCCTTGAAGTAGCAGTTCTACATAAACTGTTTGTCAAGAGTGTAAGCAGGCACATGTGCACCTTTCTCCAAATGATATCAAGCTGTCTTTAGCATTAGCTTTGTGCCTTAGAGCCTGTTTTGCATGTGTTGTTGATGTTCTGCCTATAATTTAGGTGAATTTTGTGAATTTTAATGAACAGTGTCATGACATTGTGCATTTTACATTACAAGATGGGGAAGATTCTGTAGATTGGACATACGTTTGCAGGATGAATTCTTTCTGTGCTTGCATCCAATTCAGCGAGCATCCAGGGCTAATTAGTTCAGGGAAACTGTTCATTGTTTTATTTTGTAGACAACCTTTTAATAGGCTGCCGGGGAGCATGTAATTTCAATTGCTATGCTTCTCTTGTGGGTAGGTTTTGTTGTCCAATACATTACTGCTTGGAAGTGCCATGCTACGTTTTCTGCTCATGTTATATTTATCAGATTGTGGTCATGTTGAAATTAGTTTGCGAATGATTTTGCTGTTATGTAGTTAATTAAAAAGAAACTCTCTCAGTCCCCTGTAGCTTTCCTCCTGAGAGTTTTACTGCCATGAATTAAACAAATGAAATTGGCCAACTAAAGTTAGACGGCTCACTGTAAATATAAGCCAGTATGACTCCGTATGTTGACTCATAGGCAGTCTTGATTTATGAAGGAGGTAAATCATTTTACTCACCAATATAAACCAGTGGTTCTCAACATTTTTTGAGGCCTCATTGTCCACAACAATATTCAAAGCCCCCATGTTATTTCTAGTTGTTCATAATGTACAGGATAATAGTTTTAAAATATATATTTTTTATTTAAGTTTGATCAAGGTTGGAGCTAAACTCTGGAGGAAAATGAACCTCGAGGGCCAGAGTTGAGAATCACTGGTTTAAACTGACTTTTCCAGCAGGGTACATTTTAGAGGATGTCAGTACTGATGTGTTTAAGCTATTATCTTCATCATATCTTTCTGTTCTCTTAACTTCTTCCATATAGACCCTATCTACCCAATGCTCAATTTAGCCGGCTGTTATGTGAATGGGCAGATCCTGGCACACGGAGACCATTGGCGTGAAGATGACTGTACCTTCTGCCAGTGTGTGAGTGGAGAGGCCCGCTGTGTGGCAGCGGCCTGCGGCCACAGCTGTCTCAATCCCGTCACTGTGCCCGGAGAGTGCTGCCCTGTGTGTGAGGGTAAGAACAGATGCACTTTATGGATGCGGGTTGGGATTGTATTGGGTTGAGCGTATCATTATTGGACATAAACACACTCTATGAAATATGCAAGCACATGAACACCAATGTTTATGGTTATTTGTAGTTCGCAATCATAACAGTTGTATTATGTATCGCAATTTCAACATCACACAAAGATTACATTTACATTTAGTAATTGAGCAGACGCTTTTATCCAAAGCGACTTACAAATGAGGACAATGGAAGCAATCAAAAACAACCATAGAGCAATGATACGCAAGTGCTCAAGTACGGTCAGTAAATTATAAATTGTTGCTTACTGGCTTAAATCAAGTGGTTTCTATGATGTTCTGGCCATTAGATATGGTTTTGAGTCTTTTAAATGTGATTAGTTTTTTTTACACCCAATTACACAACCAGGCGACAGACCCTTAACGCTAAATATGAGCATGATTCAGTGTTGTAGTCCAAACCAGCTCATTCAAGTCCAAGTCCAGGCTGAGACTAGAGTGGGTTGAGTCCAAATGTTTCTGAGTTCAAATGGCATATTTTATGTAAATTGATGTCTTGTGGCTGATGCATAATCAGCTAATCAGACTTCAGGCTGACTAGAAACGTCCAGGCAAGAGTGTTGGAGCTGGTTGGAGCTCAACTCTTTAGGACGTTGGCCCTCCAGGAGCATGCATGCACACCTCTACCACGGGTTTTTCCATTCATCATTTTCGGTTTCACAAGTCTGCTCATGTGTGCCCACTTTTTTTAGGCACTATGCTCCCTTGGTGTGCACTTCGCCAGATCTGAGGAGAGTTCCATAGCAGACTTCTCCCTGATAGTAAAAGCAGCATTATATCACAAAAGTGTGAAATCATAAGATGGCTTAGGACGCCATTTGGGACAGGGCCTAAATATGCATTTATTTGTCTACAATGATGAGGACATCACACTGACTTCTTTAATGAAACTAATAACCCTCAAACTAATATAAACTGGAATGCTCAAGACTAGTATCTATGTTTGTGAGTAAATGCGAGTTTCCATTCCAGTCACATATTCTATGTGTGAATAATCTACTAGACTGAGAGCAATGCAGGCAGCTGGGTACCTGGATCCCCCAGCAACCCACTTCCAGCACAACCCAAACATCTCCATGGTCTCAAATCTCAGGTCTATTGTGTCGTGTTCTTTACTGTCATGCAACACTGCACCAAAACCCTTCCTGTGGATTTCCCTCCATTAGACCTTGCTCCCGACCCTCACCGGCAGTGGAACATCATATCCCGCCTGCCAGTGTATTTTTCATACTGCTCACAGATCTGTAGCAGTTACCCCTGGGACCTGCACTCCCACTGCAGCTGGCTGGGTCTCCCCCTCCATGTTTGTTACGAGTGAGAGCTTCACATCATTTTGTATCTCATCATAAGTTTGATTAAGCACCGTGATGTATGGACGTGCACCTCGGTATGCAGGAGCATGGACTACATTCTTGTAGAGAGGGTTTCTAAAGGTTATTTCACACGAGCGAGTGATAGATGAGTGGCAGGTATGTCGGCTAATGAATTTCTCCCAGGACTGGCTGTGTGTAGACCGATGACATCATCCTTTTAAAAAGAGCTGGAGAATATAGATTTTCTCACGTCGCTGCTTGCCGTCCAGATTTTTAAATCACAAAAGCAACATGATGTTTTTTTTTTTTCTCTTCCTGTTACTTGTAGTCTCAGGATCGCCGAGAATGGAAAGAGCAATTAACAGTCTTATCAGGCCATCCTAAATGCCAGACTGACAATATGTGTGGAGGAGGATATAAAAAATCATACTAAACAACAACGCTTTTTTGTGGCTTTGGGGGTGAGGCTCCACCAACTGTCGTGTTGGTTATGATCAATGCTGTTCAGTGGAATTGAGTCACACCGGGGGTAATAGGATTCCTGTCTGTCTCATCTACCCTCTGCACCTTCACCCTCCTTCCAATTAAAGATCCAAGCAAATGAAGCATGCTTCTCTTGCGCCGACTCAGTATATTGAGAGAAAACAATGGCTGAAGTGCTTTGTCTCATAGTGGTGCGTGATAATAGTGAAGGCAAGCATTACGATTACTATGGCTCTCATTCAGGGTTAGGGATGTCAACAAATGTGCTACGGACATGAGTGATGCCTCAAATTGTGTAGCCCCTTGAGAAACAATTTCTCAGCAGCCATTGAATGTGATTTTCAGCTTGACCTCTGGCAGCATTATCTACTATTGTAAGATGGTTATTTACAGTGTAATGATATAAATAAAATTGTTTGTGCGGCAGGCTGAAATGTGTCTCAAATAAGAAATATTTGTTACATATACAAGTATGTTAGATTCTAAATGATGTGCACTACATACTATTGTCTTAAAAGGAGCAATTAACGTTAACTTTTTTAACTACACAGAAGTATTTGCCTTTCATTTAAAGGGGGTTATATGATGCTATATTAAATATCATTATTTTGTGAATTTGGTGTAACAGAATATGTTAACATGCTTTAATGTTCAAAAAACACATTATTTTTCAAATACTGTCACTTTATTATTGTATTTCCTCTATGCCCCACCTCTCTCAAACGCATTGTTTTCTACAAAGCAAGCACAATCTGCTCTGATTTGCCAGCTGATCCAGTGCATTGATTGGCCGAATACCACAAGCATGCGTTAGAAATGTAACGTCCCTCTCCATAATCGCGAGCTTCAGCTTTCAACATAAATGTAAAGACAGTAAATAATGTCCTTAATTTTACCATCAGTTCAAGCCCGAAAGTGGAACAGAGTCACGTGACAGACACAGTGATGATGCTTGTATGTATTTGCAGTACACAAGTCACGATTATGAAAGTTGACTCCACTGTGATGTGACCCTGTCTGTCTCTCACAGACACACACGTGCATGATACTACTCTACACGTCGCATTTTCCCTGACGTGGAAAAAATTTAAGCCGCATTATATGACCCTTTTATGTTTTAAAAAAAATGCATTTCAGTGTGTTGTTGTTAGCTTTAGCATGTTCAACTTAGCACCGTTTGCATCCATACATTTTGCATTAAAATTAATATCCATTAATTAATCCATACACATTGCATAAATACATGAAAAATTATAATCAAATGTGATGACATTCAATTTGAAAAAAAAAACAGTAACACATTGTAATAAGGTTAATTAGTTGACATTAGTTAACTACTTTGGTTAACATGAACTAAGCATGAACAGTACTTCTACAGCATTTAATAATCTTAGCTAATGTATTTATTTATTTATTTTACATTTACTAATGCATTAGTAAATTATTAGTTCATTAGTTAAAGTTGTGCTTGTTAACATTAGTTAATGCACTGTGAATTAACATGAACTAACAATGAACAACTGTATTTTCATTAACTAACATTAACAAAGAATGTTGGTGACAGTATAAATTAATAATAATAATAAGTATTAGTAAGTAATAAGATTATGCACACATAGTGATGTAAAATTTTGATAGTACTGCCAACCTCTATAATAGTAATAATTATAATTTTTAGAATAATAGTAATAATAATAGTTGTTGTTGTTATTATTGTTGTTAGTATTAGTATAATTTGTATTAGCACAACACTCTATTATTGTGACATGAGTTTTTGTCGAACAACAAAAGTTTATGCGGTGCACCTAAATCAAGATGCAAAGAGTCTGAGTAGACTTGAGTTTGTTCAAGCTAGTTGAGGTAGTGAGGGAGAGAGGAAAAGAGATTGACAGAGAGGGACAGCAGCATGTCTGCAGACCTGCTCAGAGCAGCAAGCTCACATTCACCCCTTTTCAATTAATCTTTCATACGCCTTTCGGCCTGTGAAGCAATTAGAGGTGTAGATGGGTCTGCCTGACCGTGGAGAGCACTCCCTTCAGTATGGAGGTGAAGTGAGGGGGTAGTGCACTATGGCTTTCCATACAAAGTTCTATACACACAATACCGCTGCTGCATCGCAAACCACATCTCAAATACAGTGCTCTCTCTTTATTTGAATTCTGTCTCTCTCTCGCTCTTTCTCCGGGCAGTGCAGAGGTAGATCAAAGGCACCATGTGTGCCTGCTCATCATCACGGACTGCAGTGAAAGGTTAAAGCATAGATAGACTATGTAAATGTGAAAATATTCAAATGGTTTCTGAATCCTCCGACTGTGACAGCAAGGTGACTAACTGCTCAGTGTTTCATATGAATTAATTACTCCATATTTTGCCAGTTGGATGGTGCAGCAGAGTGGTTTAAAAGGATTGTTCAAGTGTCATTGAGACCGGGTATGGTAATCTTACTTCCAGGGAGCATAACTTCTTAAAAGAAGTTTAGCTGATTGTCTAACATCATAAAAGCAGTCCATGGGAATATTTCTTTCTACCACAGTGCACAAAAGAGTTATTTTGCACAATCTTTTAGCTTTTCTATACAGTTAAACTTCAGAAATGACCAAAAAAAGCACCATAAAAGTGGTCTGATATGACATCGTCATAAAATAGCTTCATGTGATGACATTTAAATAATTAAACTTCACTCATTTAATGCTGTGACACACTAAAACCGACATCAAAGAACTAGCAGTAACAAAAGCTCTCACGTTGCCACTGTCTGGGCCTAAAATGTTCTGCTTGAACACAGTGCAAAGACAACAGCCAACTAGGATGTACATTCTGCGCCTGTGCAAGAAAGAAACAAAAGCTCTCCATACCACTAGGTGGCAGTAGTCTATGTCAAAAAAGGAAACTAGATGAGATAGGACTGTGCATATACAAACTGTAAACAAAGCAGTGCTTGCTTAGCATTTTCAGACTTTGCTCACCACAGACATCTGACAAGTTCTGTTGTAGCGTGCTTGCTCTCGTCATCCCCATTTTGTGCACTATTTACCAAGTTGAACAGCTGATCAGAGTGATCTCTCTAACCGATGAGCTCTGCCGCTGATTTAACTCGATCAAGTTTAACTCGACACTCAACAACAACCATAATGGGCCGACCGTCAACTTGGTGTATAAATTGTTACTCACAAAAAAACCAGAAGACTTGAAATATAGTTTTTGAAACAATATGGGCCACTTTTATTGAACTTTTGCAGAGTTGTATTTTAATTTTAAATAATTCTTAGTCAGATTTCTTTAAAGATCTTGAATGGTATCTAGAAGGTTGCAGGTTCGAATCCAGCAAAGAGTCATTCATTAAGCATTATGATTGAGCCCTTGTGCAAGGCTCTAAGTTGCTCCAGGGCTACTTTCACTGTAATAAATATTGTATATTGTTGCTCTGAATAAAAGCATCAGCTCAGTGTCAGTAGAGACCAGTAGTAGTAATAAAGGGTTGATATATATTTGGCCATATATTCTCCATGACCACAGTGTAATGTAGGATCTTTAAATAGATGTTTAAGGTTCAATACAACCTACGCTCTTTTGAAAGCATCACTGTCCTTGTGTCAATAAATGAAGACTTAATTTTTAGATTCAAAAAAAAAAAAAGGGATTTAAAGTGATGCACTTGCCATGAATGTCACACTGTGGAAAGTTAAAAGCAGAAATATGCAGCCTATGTTTTTAATAAAGCGCTCTACAGATTTTTTTCAGTTAAAAAAAAGTGAGATATTTGAGTTCTCAAAATCATTCTTTGAATGGTGGGACTACAGTTTTATGTGAATGGATATCTGGACGTCTAGCTGCCAAGGCAATAATTAAGTGGATTCTTCTCTATATGAATGATCCCTTTTGGCTTTATGATGCAAAACGTGGTCATCAGAGTTGAATTGGATGTAAGCCATAAACAGTTTAATGTAATGTATTAATGTAAGGTTTATGTATTATGACCATACTTTCAAAAACTGACTTTAAGTCGTACACAATTCAGTTTTTTTTTTTTACCTTGGTGGTCCTTTATATCAAAGCCTGTTGTCTCTTGTCAGAGCCGGAGTGTCGGTGGCCTTGTCACAGCAGTTCTGCAATCAAAAATAAAGATAAGACTGTTACTCCATCCAAGGATGAACTTTTTTCTCGTTTTTTTTCTTGAGGGGTAAAATAGAAACAGCCATTTGCATTCAGCAGAGCCATATGTGGCCCTATTACAAGATGGGAAATGGGGAAATAAAAGGTAGCTGTAATTATGCCTGAATATATATATATATATATATTACAGTACAGACCAAAAGTTTGGACACACCTTCTCATTCAAAGAGTTTTCTTTATTTTCATGACTATAAAAATTGTAGATTCACACTGAAGGCATCAAAACTATGAACGAAAACATGTGGAAATATATATGGAATTATATACATAACAAAAAAGTGTGAAACAACTGAAAATATGTAATATTGTAGGTTCTTCAAAGTAGCCACCTTTTGCTTTGATTACTGCTTTGCACACTCTTGGCATTCTCTTGATGAGCTTCAAGAGGTAGTCACCTGAAATGGTCTTCCAACAGTCTTGAAGGAGTTCACCGAGAGATGCTTAGCACTTGTTGGCCCTTTTGCCTTCTGTCTGTGGTCCAGCTCACCCCTAAACCATCTCGATTGGGTTCTGGTCCGGTGACTGTGGAGGCCAGGTCATCTGGCGCAGCACCCCATCACTCTCCTTCTTGGTCAAATAGCCCTTGATGCCTTCAGTGTGAATATACAATTTTCATAGTCATCAAAATAAAGAAAACTCTTTGAATGAGAAGGTGTGTCCAAACTTTTGGACTGTACTGTATATTTCGCAGTATTACTCTTTTACTGAGTTTTTGATCAAACAAAAGCAACCATAATGATGTATATGAGACAAATTTCACAAAGCTTTTATTCATTTATTCTACTGGCACCGGCTTTGAAAATTTAATGGTCAAATCATTTAAATCATTTCAATATTTGAAGCGTTGTTTCATTTAGTACCTTTTTCAGAATATATCAAATTTGGCCAGTTAGTTAGTGCATATTGTTATATTATTTGAATATTATCAGGCCAGAAGTAACTGTTGTGTAACAGATTGTATATACTCAGTATAGCCGCAGCACAGGTGTTGGTTTGTTTGTCCTCTTCTGTGAACAGATGTGCCCACTCCAGTGGTGTCTTTTGACAGTGAAACAATCCCACCGCTGCTGGTGTGTGTCCATGTCCGCCTCAGTCCTGCAACTGTCCTCTGGGCCCTGTTGGACACAGCCTTCACTCTGTCCCTTGGTCCCAGGACAGCTTAATTTAGCTCATTTGCCAGCTGCCCTGCACTCTGTGCATTTTATTTCCTAATTATTGTTTGTTAGAACCTCATTTCCTCAAGGTGACATCCTCTGCCTGTCAGAGGCAAGTTATTGTACCGGACGCAGCATGTGTAATTAAGCAAATGAAAGCTGTCAGGATGGGTTGAACCCCCAAAGATCACACATCACGTTTGGACAAACCCCACAGCCATTAGCGCTTTGCACCAAAATTATTCTACATTTAAATATGTGCCTTAATTTTCAGATACAATGCACTTGTTTATTTCTAAAAGTCTCTGAATATGAGTCTGCTTTGTTGGTTGTGTGGCCACATAGGAAGAAACAAAATAAGACACCAATGCCAACATGGCTTCAAATGTTACGGTAGTGTTAATAAAACAGCACTCTTTAATGAATACGGAAAAAAGGATTCGCCTCAGGGTTTGATTTAATTATTGCTGAGAGCTTGTTTTTAATTTAATAACAATGTGTCTTTTGTTTGAAAATAGTCTTTCAATTTTCCACCATTATGATAAGGTATGATAAAGAATATAGGCTTTTGGGAAGCATAGACTGCAAAAAAAAAAAAAAAAAAAAAAATTCAAAATCTCTATATCTGCTCCAAACTACATTTATTTGGAATTATTTATTTATTTATTTATTTTTTATTTTTTTTGTACTTTAACGTTTTATATTTTAAAGTCTTTTTAGTTTTTTAAAGAAGTATTTTATGTTCACCAGGGCTGCATTAAATATATTAAATATAACAAGTCTTCAGTGTCACATGATTCTTCAGAAATCATTCTGATATGTGGATTTGCTGCTCAAAAACGTATTATCAATGTTGAAAACAGCTGAGCTGCTTAATATATATGTATATATATATATATTTTGTTTTACAAAGACATCTACAGCTGTGTATCATTGAACTACACAGTATCATATGAACAATCAGCTAGCAACGATATCGATTTAAGTTTCACAATTCAAAACTGTAACTTTATTTTTTATAGATCTTCATGTAATAAGTATCAAAATGATAGTTCGCCCTATATGATTTTCTTTTTTTCCTTGAAACACAAAAACAGAAGCATTTTCCATACAATAAAAAAGAAAGTCGAGCTTTATAACCCAATGTACTTCTTGAATACAGGCGATGACAACTGTATTTACATTCAGTCCGAGTAGTGTGTACTAAACTGAACTGAACAACTAGTTATTAATGCAGTGATGGCACTCTCTTTTGGCCACTGACAGCTCATGTCTCTCTCTTCCCCATGTGCGGTGCAAGCAAATCAAAAGAGGTACGTGTCTTGACTCGTTTGCAAATTCTGACACAAGTCTGTCTCTCTCCACTGCAGTGTCTCCCACCATCCGTGCGGTCTGGGGTCAGCCCACCAGAGACAGCATGCTGTTCAAAAGAGCAGCTTAATGAGCATAAACAAAACACAGTGGGTCTGCTGCACTAATAATTGCGTACAAGCAGCGCACGCACATTCATCCGTTTTCAACCTTGTTGTCATGTTAATAATTCCCGATTATTCTTCATGAGGAAGCATGCACCTGCAGTGCTAATAAGCATAATACACAGCCAAACCATCTCCATATAGTTCACTTTGAGAACACACAGACTGAAAAATCTTTATGTAAAGGACATGACAGTAAATTTACATTTTTGTGTGAATTGTCCCTTTAAAGAGTTAGTTCACCCAAAAATCTAAATTATGTCATTAATAACTCACCCTCATGTCGTTCCAAACCCGTAAGACCTCAGTTTATCTTTGGAACACAGTTTAAGATATTTTAGATTTAGTCCGAGAGCTCTCAGTCCCTCCATTGAAGCTGTGTGTACCTTTCTGTCCATGTCCAGAAAGGTAAGGAAAACATCATCAAAGTACCATATTTTCTGGACTATAAGTTGCACTTTTTTTCATAGGCTGGTCCTGCGACTTATAGTCAGGTGCGACTTATTTATCAAAATTTATTTGACATGAACCAAGAGAAATGAACTAAGAGACATGAACCAAGAGAAAACATTACCGTCTACAGCCGTGAGAGGGCGCTCTATGCTGCTCAGTGCTCCTGTAGTCTACACTGAATACATAGTGCGCCCTCTCACGGCTGGAGACGGTAACGTTTTCTCCTGGTTCTTTGTTCTAAATAAATGTGACTTATAGTCCAGTGCGACTTATATATGTTTTTTTCCTTATCATGATGTATTTTTGGAGTGATGCGACTTATACTCAGGTGCGACTTATAGTCCGAAAAATACGGTAGTCCATGTGACATCAGAGGGTCAGTTAGAATTTGTTGAAGCATTAAAAATACATTTTGATCCAAAAATTAAAAAAACTATGACTGTATTTAGCATTGTCTTCTCTTCCGGGTCTGTTGTGAGCTTGTTCAAGTGTATTGATATCAAGTTCGCGAACGAATCATTCGATGTAACCGGATCTTCTTGAACCAGTTCACCAAATCGAACTTAATCGTTTTAAACGGTTCGCATCTCTAATACGCATTAATCCACAAATGACTTAAGCTGTTAACTTTTTTTAATGTGGCTGACACTCCCTCTAAGTTCAAACAAACCAGTATCCCGGAGTAATTCATGTACTCAAACAGTACACTGACTGAACTGCTGTGAAGAGAGAACTGAAGATAAACACCGAGCCGAGCCAGATAACGAACGAAAGATTGACTCGTTCACGAATCAAGAACCGTTTATGTCGGACTTGTCCGATTCGAAAAATTCTAACTGACCCACTACTTTGATGTTTTTCTTACCTTTCTGGACATGGCAGTATACCGTACACACAGTTTCAATGGAGGGACTGAGAGCTCTCGGACTAAATCTAAAATATCTTAAACTGTGTTCCGAAGATAAACAGAGGTCTTACGGGTTTGGAACGACATGAGGGTGAGTCAATAATGACTTAATTTAGATTTTTGGGTGAACTAACCCTTTAAAGGGACAATTGGTCATTGGGACATTGTTGGTCGAGATCAATTGAAAGCATACTCGTGTTTGCTTATGTACTTCATCATGAAATTGATTCCCTGCTGCCGAACACCACTGCGCTCAAAGCTAAATGTGGAGAAAGAGAAAAAACTGAGAAGAAGCAAGAGGGAAGCTTATTGGATGAGCTGTTTGACAGGCACAAACCAATCAATTCAATAAGTAATTTCAGCATGTACTACAAGCATTCAGGTTTTGCTGGGGTGTTGAAATATAGATTTCACTGCGATGATGGTTCATTTTTGGACTGCTGCCATAAACTGTATTTGTAGTTATGAAGACATTCATCCATTTCAGACTTTGACACTTTATCTATCCACCTCTCTTTCTTTCTTTCTGTCTGTCCATCTGGCTGTTTCTTATCTTTATCAGAGCGTGGTACACCATTCGATCAGATCAAATAGAAACTTGTTAGAGGTGTTAAAACCTAAATGAAAAAAATGGTTTGCGTGTCATCAATACACGGTGAGATTCAATATCAAACGACTCTTTAATCAGATAATCGATTTAGCCAAATCAGTTATAGCCAATGCAAACAGAGAAATACGATTTGTTGTTTTTCTTGTTTATTGAAGGGATAGTTCACCCAAAATTCAGTTTGATTCAGTGTTTTGGGTGACTAACAAAAATACTTTTAAATAATTATAAAAAATGGTTTATATATATATATATATATATATATATATATATATATATATATATATATATATATATATATATATATATATAAATTATTAATTGAAATAAAGCTAAAATAGTATAAAATATAAATATTGGATTGAATAATAATAATTAAAAAAATTATGGGCAACTAACTGATATAAAAATGTTGCAAAGGTAATTAAACTAAGGAAGCATAAATAAAAATGTAAAACCACATAATAAACTTACTGAAATAAAAACAAAAAGTTAAAACAAAAGCTCATTTAAAATATAACAAATATTAATAGTGTATAAATAATACTTTAACACTGGTTATATTATTTTGAAAAGAATGGCCAGGGTATTCTTCAAAAATGTCTGATTTTGCTTTCCACAAAACAACATGAGGATGAGTAAGTGATGGGAGGATTTTTGTTTCTGTGTGAACAAAAACTTAAAGTCTGTGTAAAATTGTTTGCCTCCTATGACTCATAAGTGTAGTCCCGTTTGAGTCCCTAAGATCCCGTATTCTTTCTCTGTCTGTTTAACTATCTGACTTAAGTCAGGAATGACTCACATCCTCTGGGGGAATTGTTTTGTTTTTTAGAGCCCACCTACATCACGATGGCGCCCCCTGCCTGCGGCTCACTGGACAACTGCACGCTGGTGGAAAAGAGCTGCCTGTACGGCTTTCGGCTGGACTCCAACGGCTGCAGGACGTGCAGCTGCAAGACACGTAAGTGAGCTGTGACGTCGCTGGAGAAGTGCTTCATCTTCTTCACCCCACACAGACGCTGTCAGGCGGTCTTTAGTGTCTCCAGACACTGACTGGCTTTAGAAGAGAAGTTTATGAGGATAAACACTGAAGGGCAGATGGATTAAGGGATTGTTTTATACTAAGATAGGCTGAGTGAATTTAAGGCGGACAAATGTCAAAGGAAAAGGATAATAATGCTGATTTTAATGATTTAAGGTTGGACCATAAGCTGGTCGTGGATCATAAACGTACTATTTTTAGATATACACTATTTGCCAAATGTTCAGACACCCATTTTGATTTGAAAGTATACATGTAAATATATACTTACATTTGTTTTTTTGCAAACATAAATTTTGTCTGTGTATGAATTTCTTCACAAAACATTTTTATTATTTGCACAGTAAGTATAATGCATAAGAAATATAATATAAATATACATATATAGGTTAATGTTATAATACACAAATATTACACATGTAATATACTGTAAAATAAATCTTACAAAAATAGGGCACAATACAGTTTTTTTTTTTTTTTTGCACTTCATTGCTTTGTAATTTATGGTTTACATTGTTTGTTTTTTTTTGTTGTTTTTTTTATAAAATATTTGTAAGTATTTATTGGTATATTATATTATATTGGTATGTAAGATAATATAATTGGCTGCTTCTCTTCTTAAACTTAAGTAAAATAAAATTTAAATAAATTTATATTAAACCTTTCAATTAAAAACATAAGTTAAAAAATAAAAATGGATTACTTGAAGAAAGTGAAAGAAATACAGCATTTATTATATATTATATTATATTATATTATATTATATTATATTATATTATATTATATTATATTATATTATATTATATTATATTGTTTCTGTATGTTTTGGTGTACATTGGATATATCTTGTTTTTGCCTCCCTGTCTTTGTGTTGATCTTAAAGCGTGTATATGAAGGTAATTAATGTCAAAAGCGGTAATTAATTAGTCTCTTCTGTTTTCTTGTAACCTTCAGAAGAAGAGTTGTGCAGTGGTCTAATTGCCAGCTGCACTCTGAAATGCCCTTTTGGCTTCCAGACTGACATCCACGGCTGTGATGTTTGCCAGTGTCGCCCACGTCACAAGAAGTGCAAAGCTGTGGCCTGTGCCAAGGACTGCCCATTCGGCTATATGTAAGAAAACAATAATCTGTATCACAGAGGTAACAATAACAAGAAGTGCAGTTTCTATTAAACGTTCATTGTTAGTGGTACAGTATGTGATCGAATCTCTAATGACTTTATGAAAACCTGTAAAGCTCTTCCTGACATTGTTTCCTTGAGCCAGGCTGGTCTTGGGGGACAATAACACTAGTTTCACTTTAAGGCAATTTGGATTTAAGTTCAACTACATGACGTGTTAGTTTTTTTAGCTTTAAGGATTAGTAAAAGAAGGTCTTTTTTTCTCCCCCAGCTTAAGTAGTAATATAGTTCTGTAAAATTCCAGACCATTTTGTCCTTCTTTTTATATCATTCTTACCCCAATGATTTTCTATACTATCAGGAATGGCAGTAGTGATTAGTTGTCACAAACTGAAGCGAATCCCACGCTGTTCTGGAGAAATTGTGAATGACAAAATGATCCCCTGCGCTGTGCTTAGCTTGTTTGTGCCTGACTGCAAATTTAGAGCTGACAGCTAATTAGGGCCGGCTCAGATCAGTGCTTCTGATTGTGCCGCGTTAAGGATGAGCTGCGATAGTGAAGCTGAACGCCTAATCCACACAACACCATGTGTTGATGCAACTATGAATAAACACTGCTGCTCCACATCTGCAAAAAAAAAAAAAAAAAATGCTCCAATTACGCAGGCAGATCGCCGAGCCAATTTGTACAAACTTTTGAAGAGCTGTGCAGTCGACAGGTTAAAGAGACACCTTGTGCAAATGTGGAGAAAAGTGCAAGAAAGTACACACGACTACTTTCGGTGACTGATGTAGAGCACAGGGAGATGGGGAACAGGATTGGGAAGTTGAATTTGTTGCAAGCCAGATTTAAATCCAAAAAACCCATATGAGCTCCACCAGTCAACGTCTCAATGAGGCGTCGAGCGCTAAACACCAAGTTGTGGCTCCAACGATTATTTTGTCAGTAAACCTTTATTTGCGGAAGCCACATTTTGGTAAAATGATTAAGGATGCTGTTAAAAAGTTCTATTGTAAGCAACATAGTTTAATGATTTGGTAATCCCAAAATAATCCAGCAAACATTTGACAAAGTTCAACAAAGTTTGAAACGGATTCTGGAAACAGTCCTGACAAGCTAGTTAATTTCTGCAACAATGTGTCATACTACGGTGGTTAACAGCTAGTGACGGTGTGGTGAAACACACTCAAGGTCCAACACAAGTTACCATCATGAAGTCATTTGTCTATCACACTGAAAACAAAACGCTCTGCAATATAAAACTATCACATCTGTGGAATAAGATTTGGAACCAATCCGATTTCACTGTAGGCCGAGCTATCCATCAATTGATTTTTAATTACAGTAAAACTGATTTTAAGGGTAGCACAACCAATTCCCCTTCAGATCAAATATGGGCAGGGGTGTACATACATTTTTCACACTGCAGATAGTGTGACTCATTAAATATAATTATAAAAATAAAACAATAATAGGGAAGATAGTATTATTGCACTTTATTTCGCATTTTTTTATAAAATAATAACAATAATAAAAACAGTGACAATGCTATTATATTTTAAAAAATAAAAAGTGAATATTAAAAATGCAATTATTTTATGGAAAACTTGACTTAATTTTCTTTTTTTCTCTTTATTTTTATATAAATTTTCATCATTTTTAAACCTAAAATAAGCAAGCTTTTATTTTGGCGGGTTGCCAACAAGTCAGTATATGCATACTGTATGTCTGTTTTAGCTCTGCCAAGTGAAGCGCAGATTTATGCTTTCAGCTGGAATGGATGTTTTATACAGTATTACAGTTAGTCGATCTAAAATGGTGATTGTACATTAACAGCTGTCAACCATGTCAGTGTGCAACTGAGCAGTCTGAACTTATTTTGGTCACACATGCCCACCTGCGCATCACTTATGTGCACTCCCGAGTATAGGTCTCTGCAGTACGCTAGAGGTTGTTTCCCAGTCTGTGGGCGTATTTGAACTGCTTTACCCAATTTGCTCCATCCCACTGGGTGCTAGATTTCAGGGTGGGGTTACGAGTGGACCTTCTTGATTTTATCCACTTGGATTAAGCAGTTGATACATGTGCACTTATTGGGGAATGCCCTTTAAGTCCTGCAGAGTTTTCCTTCTCCTTCAGGCTCAAGTTGTGATTTAGTAGGCGTAAATATTCTGGACATGTGCTGTGCCACAAATGGGAAATGTAGGTTCGAATTTGGGTCACGACCCAAACCCGTTCCCCCTCATCTGCCCCATGATTGCCTCCTAATACTGTCTCTATATTTAAAAAGTGGAGAAACAACTCCCAAAATGTAAAAGGAAAACTTTGTTATTAGGTGTACTGTTCCTTTAAAATATTATAAAGACTGTAATGACAAGTGCAGAGCATGAGGCAGCAGCTTGCCTGGTCTTGCATCTCTATAGTGTCCTATCTGAGACCCATTCCCTAAGGTGGAATTGAATAAAGAGGAGTCTTTTTTTATCAGACTTTCGGACCCTGGCCCATCATTGTCTCTTCCCACCTCAATTCTGCTGTCATAAATGAGCACACAAGTGCAAATGCTTGCATCTGAGATTTTAATTTTAGATATCAATTTATGCCCTCTCAAAGTTATGGCCAAGGATCAAGCTTGTGGCTTGAATAATGCATGCAGCTTAGCGCAGACTTCCTCCTCTTGCACAAAGAATATTGATATTCCCTACTGCTGACATCATAGCTGATAGCTTCTTATCACCAAACCAAATATGCACTGCACATGGCTGCTTCTCAGGACTATTATTCATCCGATAATAGTGGGAAGAGGGATGAGGGATGGGAAGAAGCATGTGTGTGTGTGTGTGTATGAGATGGGCAGTTGGTGGTTCAGGCCACTGTGCCCTGGATGAGTTTGTTCTCCAAGGAAGGCGCCTTAGCCATCAGGGAGCATTTTGATTGGTCGTTTTGGTTAGTCGTCTTTAATGTGCCATCTGCTGACAGGACTCCAAGGAAGGTCAACAAAGACTCTTTCTTTCCTCTCTCTCTCCTTCTCGCTCTGTTCTGCTGTTAACAGATGACATTGGACCATGTCTTTGGCACCTGGTGTATAATGCCAAGCTTTGATGTGCCAATGATACTGTGCTGAGAGTGTGCACTGACTCTGTATTAAGTCCGTATGTCTTGAAGAGTTACTTTGAAAAGTGCACTCTTTTATATATATATATATATATATATAAGCTGATAGGTCTGATAGGTCTAACTCAATCTGACCTAATGACATCATTATCACATGCCACAGCGGATTGGTTCTCTCCTATGTTGGTAGCCAATGAGCTCGCTGCTCAGCATTCAGATATATGACTAGTCCTTACCATAGCAGTTGCAGCTTGCTTCAGAAACCCTCCACCTTCCCCAGCTCCACCTGGATAGATCTGCTATGAGGTGATTCATGTACACTATGGGGGTTATTTCATATTATTTGCAGCAGCAATATTTGTTACTTGCTCACAGCAGCATGTTGTGAATGTATTGGCAGTAGCAAGTCTCGGTAGCAGCAGCAGCAGCATAGCAAATCTATTCCACCAAGACCAAATACTCTACGAGAGTTTTCTTGACAGAAATATATTTATAATGATTTTGTCTGTGTTATTGTGCTGGCCAATGTTACACCCATTTGAACTTATTCTGACACCTAGTGCAATGGATCCAGCAGATGTGATAATCACAGTCAGGCATGATTTATTTATGTGAGTGAAAGTGTCCAGTAACCACATGTACAGGTGTACATGACTGATCATGTGATCTCCACATGGCAGCCTCCATGAGGCAACCCATTCCAAAATAAATAAGCCTTTTAGGGGCCATTTACACAGAACATGTTTTTTTTTTTATTTTATTTTTTTAGTTTGACTATATTTTGATTTTAGATCTGTATTCTTTTTATTTTTTTTACTTTTTTTATTGCAATGTCATGCGCATGACGATGCATAAGTTATGAGTGCAGAGGTCAAAGACATCCGTCTGTTTACATGATAATCAATGGAAAAGTAGCTAAGTGCAAAAATGTGTTCTGTGTGAATGGTAACTAATAGTACAGATATGTCTTAAGTCTTCATTTCTACATTGTTTGCACGTTCATCATTTATAAAAAAAAATATTTACTGAAAAAACTTGGAATATGTATGTATTTATGTATGTATGTCTCTTTTAAGATGTATTGTTCTTTTTCCCATCTGGTTTTCTGCCATCAGTAAGAACAAGCATGGCTGTGACACCTGCCGTTGTAGGAAATGCCCTGAACTGCCATGTGACAGGTCCTGTCCAATGGGTTTCCAACATGATGAGTTGGGCTGTCTGATTTGCCAGTGTAAAGGTAAGTCACTTTTTGTGTTGTATAGAGCTAGTGATTTTGTTTTATCTAGTTTAACTACAGCATGACTATTACATTTGTCATACATCTCTTTTTTTTCAGCTTTATTTCAATTAACGAAAACAATTTTTACTAGATTTACTTTTCATTAACAACACCACAAAGAACTATATGAGTGTATTCGAATTAATATAATTTAAAATTATATTTATTTATTACCGATTGGTGACTTTTTTCATATTACTGTTGTAATAACTTTATAAATGCAGTAATACGATCAAGGCTATGCGTTATTTTTTTATATAGATCATGGCTTGTAGCTTTAATACATAAGTGAAATCTGTTTTAGAGTCCTTGAAATAGACAGCTAACACAGATCAGATTTTTTTTTTTTTCCCCCAATTTAAAAAATAAAAAAGTTCTTTTTTTGTCATGGCCAGAGGTGATCTAGTGCTACATTGGCCCCATATAGCTAAATCAATATGCTGAGGTGTTATTCCTTTAATTTCAAAGTGTGAGCCATGTGCACACAGAGGACTGCTGGGCCTCCAATTCAAGAGACCAGGGTCTCCAGCATGACTCACCCCCACCCCCCCTTATTTTCCATTCATTTTGATGACCACCTGTTGTATATACAAAAGCCAGGCCCAGTTACTCACAGCCCTCCATTATTTATACGACTCTTGTGTTCTAGTTTGATCTTCAATAATGAAGCTGGCATCGGTTCGTTTAATGTGACGAGAGAGCAAGGAAAAAGACTCTTTTTAATCTCCCTCGTGTTGAATTTTTGAAAGCGTGCATCCTCCACATATCATCCAAACAGGATTTTAATCAATCTGAAATGGTTCTGTGATATTGACTGGGGCCTGGCCGGACCCATGCTGCTGTTATGGGGAGGCAGTGACAGATGATGCTCTTGGCAGATAGAACGAGATTTGAGAATGTTTTGTGCTCTGGGGTTTGGGGTGCGCAAGGCATCACTTGCATATTTTGTCATTTCACGCTGTCTGTGGAGAAAATGTTTCACTGAAGAGGTCAAATGTCTGGAATATAAATGTAAATATGATTCAGGGAATCCTCTGGCTTTCACGTTTTAGCTATTGATATGCCAAAAAAATCCATCGGGACCAGACTATATAAACACACTTTTGTTCTGTGTGTCATTTCAAATTGTAGTCTGCTTTTATTACAAAGCAGTTAGTATCTTGTTTTGTTTGAAGAAACAGATTTTGCTTCTCATATTGCAATATTGCTTACCATACTAAAATGTCCTTAAAATCGGAACAATTTCTTTTTTTAAATCATTATGTATTAACTGCATGGATCCATCAGTATATAAAATACTATGACATAGGACAACTGGCAATTTTGTAAATGCATCAAGAAGAGAAAAGGAGTATGTAGTGTTAAATGGCTACTGAATTTCAACGGTTTCATGTTCTCAGCAGACAATAATAATTCTAATACTGTTTATTTTCATTGCTAGTGAACAGATTTGGGGTTATAGTATCATGGTTTTCATTGTTGGCTGGTTCATTCAAAGTACACCGGTCTTAATACTGCCGCTGTGAAGGCAGAAAGTCAGTTGATGTGTTGTATTGTTCATTCATTTGCTTCTCTGTGCAGATCAGAGCTCATCGTCCGTGGCTCCAGCAGTGAAATTGGGCTCCTGCCTGTCTATGGACGGCCGCAGACACGAGAACGGGCAGAGCTGGCATGACGGATGCAGGGACTGTTACTGCCATGCCGGGAGAGAAATGTGTGCCCTTATTTCTTGCCCGGTTCCCCCCTGTGATAACCCCACCATCCGACCCGGCCACTGCTGCCCTACCTGTCCAGGTGAGCCAACACTGCAACATGCTTACATTACGATCTCCATCGATACTTCAAGATGGATTTTACATGTTAAAATATCTATTATGTCCCTCAGAGGAGTCCAGTTCCCATAAACCGGAGCTGAGTGAGGCGTCCGTGTGTTTGGCTCCGGGTGGAGAGTACTTTGTGGAGGGAGAGACGTGGAACATTGACTCCTGCACTCAGTGCACCTGCCACAGCGGCCGTGTGCTCTGTGAGACGGAGGTGTGCCCGCCCCTGCTCTGCCACAGTCCAATCAGAACGCAGGATTCCTGCTGCCCTCACTGTCCAGGTGCGCTGTCAACAGAAGCCTTTATGTTTGAAAAGCATTGACAGGCCTACTCTAACTCACCAAAAATTTAGATTTAAACTTTAGTTTAGAAGCTTCTTGTGAACATTTGGAGGTGATGGAGAAGTCAAAGTAGCTGTGATATTTGGATGTTGTACGAGCAGAGTCAAGGGACGCGCAAAAACATCATTTTTTGAAAGATTCATTATTGTAAGGGCTTTTAGAGCATAGAGGCGTGAGACACCTTTGACGGGAGAAAAGTGAACAAAATGTGAATGTGCATAATGCATGTGTTTGGTGGAAATGATGAATACTGCATAGGCGCAGGAGTACATGATCAACAGTCTGAGCCCAAAGGATGACGGAGGAATAGAATGGATGCACATTTCAGAGATTTGTTTCAGCAACTCTGCTCTTTGAAATGTTCTCAATGCCGCTGAAA
Source organism: Carassius gibelio (assembly GCF_023724105.1). Lineage (NCBI taxonomy): Eukaryota > Metazoa > Chordata > Actinopteri > Cypriniformes > Cyprinidae > Carassius > Carassius gibelio. Next base: position 9,799,094 of record NC_068387.1, read on the forward strand.
TCATTTTCAGCTTTCTAAATGAAAGGGGGAAATGAAGGTTTGCTTTGAGATTGGATTTTTTGAGTTGCTATGAATATTCATGATTTGAGTCATTTGTGTTTTAGTCGAAGCATGCTGACATTTCTTTCTTTAGTTGCAAGAGAAACTGTTTCACTCCCATTATAATATGGAGCAAATACAGCCCCAGAGAAATATGGTGAACGTATAAATATTAGCACATTTCAGAGCTTGGATTCAAAGACGTAGTGTCACATGCTTAATTGGAGACTTAGAAATTTGTAGACTGTCAGTTTCATTTATGGCTTGTAAACTGGATGTCACTGAAGTCGACATCAAAACTGTTTACTTCCTTAATATGTTTCTGGTCTAATTGTGAAGGACCTATAAAGATTCAAAGCAAAAAAAAAAGTATTTATAATCATGCATCACAATAATAACTTCTAAAACAACTTTCATGTTCTGCAAATGTCATCTAAGCAGTGTTGTTGAATAAATCTAAATGTATTAAAAATCTTTTTTTGCCAAGTGATTGCACAAATTAGATAAAAAAAAGAGAGATGTTGCATTGGCAACAAACTCAAATTATAAATAAATATAACTAAAACTGATATAAAAAAGTTTGTAAAAAGTACAAATTCAAATAAAATCTGAAAGCTAATTCATAATATTAATAAATACTAAAATAGTACATAAATAAAAATAATAATTAATAATAATAATAATAAAACTGTTGGATAACATTATCAAAACAGACACATTTCTATTTAACTATGATAAAAACTTTGAACTAAAAGACCATATTTTAGCAAAGTCCAGCTCCATTTTTGGTACAGAACGCCGACTTTTCATAGCCAATTCCTAAAGAACAAAATAAAGTTCTAGTTCAGGATATTTCACATTATTTTTAAGGACTGCACAGTAAATAAATCTATCCCTTCAGATGATCCAGTCACCCCTCAGGCGCCCAGTAACGACAGCATGCCCAGCTACTGCAGGAATGAGGATGGTGATATCTTCTTGGCTGCTGAGTCCTGGAAGCCCAATGTCTGCTCCAGCTGTGTGTGTCTAGATGGAGCCATCAGCTGCTTCTCTGAGTCCTGCCCACCGGTCACCTGCGTCCGGCCCATGCTCAGGAAGGGCCAGTGCTGCCCATACTGTCTAGGTATGTAAATCTGTGCACAGTTCAAACAGCCAAGTTTAGTTGCCTTCTGATCATATGTGTGTGTTAATAACACAACTGTGACTGAGATGTTTCTCCCACCTTTTCACCAGATGCCACGCCGAGGGCCGTGTGTCATTTCAATGGGAAGACTTACATGGACGAGGAGCGATGGGACATTGACAGCTGCACTCACTGCTACTGCCTACAAGGCCAGACCCTCTGCTCGACTGTCAGCTGTCCCATCTTACCCTGCCGTCAGCCGGTCACCGTGGAGGGCAGCTGCTGCCCCATGTGTCCAGGTCTGTGGGTTCAGATAGAGATTAGATCAGAGTGAACAGAATGAGGGACAGTAAATCTGCATGGTAAATGCATCATACATATGCTATACAGAGCCTCCCAGAAGCAGTTTCATTACATGGATAAAATATTTAGCCAAGTGGCATCACAAACAACGCACAACCTTTCTCAGAACAAGCGTCAATTTTCGTTTGCTAGCAAATGTGTTTTAGAGAAATATTTAGCTTTTTGTGACATTTTACAATTTGTCTTTCTTTAAAAGAAATCCAAATACTTTTCGGATCTTTTATTGTGTTGGGAAGCAGTTTTAAGCGGACACTGAACTTTAAATGTCCAAATGAGCTTAATAATAATAATAATAATAATAATAAAATATAAATATAACATGAAAAACTTAAATGAAAATGAGAAATGTCGCCTTGACAAGCAACTGAAATAAGTACTAGAATTAATAAAAAAATACATTTAAACCTTAATGGAAATAAAACAAATTACTAAAACCTGAAAATAAAAAATAAAAGCTCATTTAAAATATAAATAAATACTATAATAGTATCTAAATAACACTAAAATACTGATGTCTTAATAATTAATTAGCATCATTAGTTAAATATTAGAATTTTTATGGTTGCACTTTATTTTACAGTACGTGTACTAACATTAACTAACATCTAAGAAAGTTCTGGTAATACAAGGTAAGTACATGGTTTAGGGTTAGGTTCAGGGTTAGTACCTAGTTAATACATAGTTATTGTAATTACTATAATAAGTACATAGTATGTACATGGGGAACAGGACTGTAAAATAAAGTGCTACCATTATTATGAGATAATATATTTGTAATAATTAAAAATTTTACTATGCGTGTATTAAAATATATATAATTGTAATTATTAAAAACATTAGTTTATTATTTCATGTAAAAGTCAAAATTAAATAAGATGGGTTTGTTTTTGTAAAATGTAAAAAGAAAATAAAGCAGATAAACTACTTTGTCTGGCTCTAAAACAATTGTACTTCTCTGCTGATGTAATCAAGGCCCCGGGGGCGGGGAAAATAAGCTTAACCAATAAAAGCCCTTTCCACTAACCAGTTAACTCCTGATGGATAAAATCAAACTGTGTCCTATTGTTTCCCATTCAATATTCTGTTTAATTCTAATATACAGCACATTACTGGAGTTAAATTCTGCTTCATTTGGAAACTGGTTTGCATTTTTCCCTACATAAATTAAAGGGGATGAAACGTAGCTACTTCACAGTGACTAGAATACATGGAAGTACCACTGATCCAAGTACCCTTCAGTTTTCCTTTTAGTAGTTCTGTCACACGTCTCTCTCTCTCTCTCTTTCACACTCTCTCTTAATCTTGTTGACTCTCTCTCTCTCTGTCTCATAAAGCAATGTTTACTTAGAACCTTCTCTCTAATTGAATGGGTCTTTCGTCTAAATACGGACTCGTTGAGATGAATCATTTAAAAGGATTGATTAAGTCGAAGCCGGACAGAGGCTAAATTGGCTCTCTTTGCAATTGGGAGATAATGTCATTGATCATGGTCCTCTTTATTGCTGTATCACTTGGCTCTGGATCAGTGAGGGGGTTGAGAGCGGTGTTGTGTGCACTCTGGGTAATCACTCACCCTTTGGTGCTTTCCCACTCAAAGACACAGCTCTGAAGATGAGCTTTTAATTAGCCTGCGGCCCGCAATTTCACACTGACCTGAATCTTGTTTGTTCTGAGTGAGCACTTCTTAACTTCTTTTAATGTAGTTATGATTTGTATTATATGCTTTGGTGTGTGTTTTTCCGTAATACACTCTTATTCTCGCTTTGTTTCTTACTTTGTGTCCCCATGTCTCTGATGTTTAAATTACAGAGAGTTATGCTCCCACAAACGTGCCCATCGAGAAGACGGACCAACAAGGAGACAAGCTGAGACATCAACCAGCCTGGCCGACTCATAGCGAAAACGATATTATGCCACAGTTCAGAGGTTCGTACAAAAGTACGAGACGATATATACAGTAGACAGCAAGTCTTTGTTGTCTTCTCTTAGCTTGACACACAAAAAAGACACATCACCACCAGTGTAGTCTGATTCATAAACAAATTACTTTTATTAGCCGATTCTTTAAATGAAGTGGTCAAAAAGTCAAATTCCTAATGCCGTATGAATATGTATTGCATGCTTAGTGTTGCCACAAGGGGTGCAATAACGAGATTTAGCATTAAGCTGTCTTCTTCTACGGTCAGTATTCTGGTTCAGGACAACTAAGCTGCATACGAAATTGCATACACTCTAGTAGGTACTACAGTTGGTTTGAAACTTACTTCACAACCATTCAGATAGTGTGAATATGGGTAGTATGAATGAAATCAGTGGTGTCGCTAAACTGCCATTCACAATTCCTCTCCCATGGTCTCATGGGATAGTAAAGGATCTACTGAATGCACACTCCAGTGTCAATTCGAATACTATGAATTTGGACATACTTCTCTTTTCACATAATGTTTTTTGAATGCTATACTGTATACTATGGAAGTAGGCATATTCAGACACAGCAGTAATTAAGAGAATTATCTTGAAAAGTTCCTTAACCTAGTCAGGCTGTTTTAAGATAATAACTTGCAAACTTAAGCTTAAGTTAAGCTGTTAGCATGTCTATAGCTAACTATGATGTCTCCTGATTTATTTCCATTGAGTAATTTCATGTGCTTGGGGTACAGAGTTAGCAAGAAAATTCTGTAACTTCTGAAGTAATTTTAATCAAACTTCAGAGTTTCACAAAGCTGGCTTTTTGTTTCTTTTTGATTTTCTGTGTTAGCAATCTGTAATTTCTTGATTTTTCATGTTTTGCTTTTGTTACCACTGATGTGAGTGAATGAGTGGGTGTCTGTCTGTCAAGACTCTGGCATTTGCCTTAGTTGCTGACATGGATGTCTGACATTACCTGCTTTTACAATCAAACCGTATTTGCATTTCATACAGCATGATTTAATTCTGAATTGTTCTACATCGCCCCAGTCAGTCGCTGCTTAATAAATCACTGCTGTCAAGTGCAAAATGTGACAACAGGTGTGTTGTGGGTTGTTCCAGGTGACTTCGGAAGTCTGCAGTTGCCCTACCTAGACGGCAAAGCACCACTACCCAGTGAGGATGCTGGTCTGCACTGGGCCTGGGTGGCACTGCCCATCCTCATGATGATGCTCACTATCGCCGCCCTGCTGTTGGTCAACCAGCATAAGCAGTGGATCCCTGTGCCTTGCTACCACACTCCCAATAAGGTGCCTGTCTATATGTCACAGATCACTGCATGGATACAATCTCATTTTGAATTATCGTACCAAATTACAGTACGATAACGCTTTTGTAAGTTTAGAATAGTTTTTGTCAACTTTATTTTAATTACCAAAAATGGTACTTAAAGTCCCCGTGAAATCAAAATTAAATTTCTTCAGCTTTTAGTATTAATATGTTAGCCTTAAGGTTATGAATAAGCTGGTGTGTCGCACTTAAGAGATATAAGCATTCAAAACTTACAGTCTCACTTCTGCTAAAATGGATCACAGATTTTCATGACATGACATCACATCTTCTCACCGCACCTCACACACTCTGCTCTGGTCCAGATGCACAATAGCACGGAGTGGATAACATGTGCGCGTCAGTGCAGACCACAAAACATATCGGACCTAAAAAACACTATTGGCTATTTAAAAAAGGGGCGAGGCTGCTTGATTTTACCTGCCCTGTCTTCCTGTCACAGTTAAAATGATGTCAACACATAGAATAACGCTGCATGTTTCAAAGCATTTCAGGGGACCTTTAAGGCTAGAATATACTACACAACTTTTAATAAAGGAACAGATTTTTAAAGCTCTTGGCATCATACTTTTGCTGAATTTGTAAATTGGTTACAGAGAAACACTGGTCTTCTTTCGAGTCGGTCCGTACACAACAAATTTGCACAGAAACATGCTTCTCATTGCCAGTAGACACGACAAATGAAAAAATGTCTGTGCCCTTGATACACTATGTGATTTTGTGATAAATCTGTCACCCAGCATTGACTCCACAAGACTGCAAATCGGAAAAAAAAATCTGGGCAAACGTTGTGTATTGTATTCCAGCATTTAGCTGTATAAGTGTGAGAAAATTCTCTCCATTGTCCAAGACTCACTGTGTTTTTTTTTTTGTTTTTTTTTTTTGGCGGGGGGTTATCCTGTATAGCCCACATGCCTCAATAACCAGCTGGTGTATGTGGACTGCCAGAAGGGGACGAAGGTCCAGGTGGACAGCTCCCAACGCATGCTCCGCATCGCAGACCCTGACTCAAGATACAGCGGTTACTACAGCATGCAGAAACACAACAACCTGCAAGCTGACAACTTCTACCAGACCGCGTGAGACACTGGAGAGAGAGACAGAGTGAGTGAACTGGAAAGAGAGAGACTGAGCCCGTGTTCAACTGCCAAACCTTTGCGGCACATGGACACCTACTAAAAAATTGTAGAGACGGACAAAACCACCAAACCATGTGGTCAGAGAAGAGACCCTGATACCGAACAACAATTATAATATTCACATAAGTCACTCGGAACAAATCGAAAAAATATATCACGCGTCGACACCCGAAAGTCTCAGCAGGAGATGGAAGCTGTACCTATGTAACCGAACCATTACGGAGTGTGATTGTTAAATTGGAGAGGACTCTTCCAGAATATTTTTGTGAATCAGAGGTATGGTAGGTTGAGCATCTTTTGTGTGTAAGCGTGAGATTTCGTGGATGTTCAGGCACAAGTTGAAGATAGTCGTGAAGTCAAATGCAAGTTTTTGGGAGTAGTACAACTGGGGTGTTGTTTTGGTTTGTTTTCAACAATATTTTTTTCCTGCATTCCTAACTTTTTTCTGTTGGAAAAGAGAGAAATTATTTTAGGAGTGATAACTTTTGACACAAGTGCTTGTGTGAACACTTAATGCTGAACCAAAGCTCCTCTGTCTATGAAAACCAGACCAGGCGAGAGGCCACGAAAGGGACGTTCACTTCCCTGAGACGGAGGAGAAGCTGGACTCTGTATAAAGCACAGCAGAGAGAAGGGTAGAGGGAAAAAAGAGGGAAAATCAGATGTTGTTTTTGCAACAGATGCATTTTTGTAGAAGATGCTACTGTAAGATTGTGATTTCCCCAGTTGCTGTGGGTGAGTTTGTCCTTTTTTGTTTTGTTTGTTCTCTTTAAAAGACAAAAGGAGGAAAACAGAGTAAGCTGCCCTGTGGATATGAGCTCTTCCTGTTAATGGATGTGTGGGGTCTATATGTTGTATTTCTGCTTACATGTACAAGCATTTTCCCATTTAATCATACAAACACCATTTGCTTTTTCTCCCACAACTAAGGGCAGATTGACACTCCTAGCAAATCTATATTTTCCTGAGATGAATCAGAAGATTGTAAAATGAGAAGCAGGAACATAGTGATAGTGGATTGGATTTGAGGCTATGCTTTACAAGTGCTGCTTTTTTTGCTTTGATTCTTTTAAACCTCATTTTGTAGGGATGAAAACCAGTATTGTTTGCGTCTTTAAGAAACGTTTACCAAGAAAACAGAATCAAAGGGCCTTATTGCTGAAATCCGAGCAGAATGGATTTTTGTGTAAATCGCTCCAAAAAAAAAAAAAAGGACACATTTCAACAACTGCATGTGTGTGTGGAACGCATAACGTATAGAAATCGTAAGGGATATCAATATATTTTCAAATGATATATAGGAGATTTTGGACAGTACCGTTTATATCGATTTACTTTGTTGTGAACACATTTGAAAATTTACACAGAACAAAAAGTGAGCTGCAGCGGGGGGGGGGGGGGGGGGGGGGGGGGGGGGTTCCTAAACATGAGACATGCTTTATATATTAAGAGTTTCAAACTAATTATGCAGTTTTCCCTCTTTTCAGATGTGTGATTCCTAATGCACTTAAGATGTGTTTTCATCAGCACATGGAAACTTAGTTTTATATTTATGTGTTAAAGTTAAAAAGTCATGTCAGTGTTTCCATTTTGCAAGAAGGCTCGCCCTGACAGCCAATGAGTATCCATCAGACTTCAAGGGATAGTTCACCCAAAAATTTAAATTTGATGTTTATCTGCTTAAAGATGTAGGTGACTTTGTTTCTTCAGTAGGACACAAACAGAGATTTTTAACTGAAACTGTTGTAGTCTTTCAGTCTTATAATATAAGTAGATGTGAATCATGACTAAAACATACAATAAAACATAAACCTAAACAAAACCAAATTAAACCCTGCGGCTCGTGACGATACATTGATGTGTAAAAATACAAAACAATCAGTCTGTGCAAGAAACTGAACAGTATTTATATCGGTTTTTTTTTTACCTCTGATTCACGCAATGTCCGACCTGTTACAACTCTCCTAAGTGCGTCCTCCTGAGCGTGTTCTCAAGCAGGCACGTGAGGAGGCTTCTTCTTCAGAGTTTCAGTGGTGCATTTGAGAGATAGATGGTGGTAATGCACTTATAAGTCTCAGAGCTGCCTTAAAGCAAGAAGAAGAAGAAGCCTCCTCATGCGCCTGCTGCTGAGAACACGCCCAGGAGGACGCATTTTATTGTATGTTTTAGCCGTGATTCCCATCAACTTACATTATAAGACTAATAGACTGCAACTGTTTGACTTAAAAATCTCAGTTTGTGTTCTACTCAAGAAACAAAGTCACCTACTGAACATCTTGGATGCCCTGGGGGTAAAGCCCAATTTACATAGCTACGTAGCTACGCCATAGGCGATGTGTAGTACGCCATATCCTGACGTGCACCTCTCCAAAAATCTAACAGACTGCAAGCGATGTGATTGGTCTGCTAGATCCCCTACCTCCGTATGTACTTGACATTTGTGTGTGTTTATGTGCACATTAATATATTTTAATGTTACTTGTTCTTATATAAAATAAAACAAAGCAAAGAACAAGTGTCTTATCATTTATTATTCTACATAGCATTATACTTCAGTACCGTATTTTCCGGACTATATGTCATACTTTTTTTTCATAGTTTGGCTGGTCCTGCGACTTATAGTCAGGTGCAACTTATTTATCAAAATTAATTTGACATGAACCGAGAGAAATGAACCAAGAGAAAACATTACCGTCTACAGCCGCGAGAGGGTGCTCCTGTAGTCTGCACTGAAAACATAGAGCGCCCTCTCGTGGCTGTAGACGGTAATGTTTTCTCTTGTTTCTTGGTTCTAAATAAATGCGACTTATAGTCCAGTGCGACGTATATATGTTTTTTTCCTCATCATGATGTATTTTTGGACTGATGCGACTTATACTCAGGTGCGACTTATAGTCCGAAAAATACGGTAATTGTCCGCATCCAACAATGTTGATCTGCCATAGTACAAGTCCTTGTGCAGATTGAAAGAATACCATCTTCTCCTGTTCCGTTGTTGTCTCCTTTTGTACTTTTAAATAAAGATTTTATATTTATTCTCCACTGTCGCACCTATAATGCTTCTCTGATGAGCCGCTTCTTCTTCGGCTTTTGGCGTAGTCTGCAGGTTACACCAGCAACATGCCCGTGGACACTGCAGACTAGCGGTTTGTATGTTTACTGCATGTCAACGTGGACAACGACGCAAAAGTATAAATGAAAACTGAAACGCTAAAAAAAGCTAATTTAAAAAAAAATGTGGGTGAACTATCCTTTTAACAGACTTTACTGAAGGATCAGCAATGCATCTATGCACATCAAACAGTCAGAGCACATTCATTTTTAATAAAATATTTTGCATCCAAAAGTGGAAACACTTCAAATCTCTGATGGAAAACTAGTAGTTCTGCGTTCTATTTACTATTTAAGGCTTTTTTAATATCAATTTACACCAATATTAAACTGTTCTATGAAGAATTGACAAAAAGTTGCAATTTGTCTACAGTTTATAATAGAATGGTTCTACGAGCAATTTACACAGAAATTTTGCCAGTGTTTCATTGATGAGGTCCAAAGAATGATCAAATTACTTTTAGTAGGGGAACTGAGAGAAACGCATACTATTTTTGGATAAATGTTTCGCGTTTTCTTCATTTGTACTGTTCACGAAACTGCCTCCTTTTCTGGAAGCTTTGAATCATTACTGAGGCACCTTTGTGTTCTGGTTTTCTAGCTGCGAACAAATTTGGCTTCAAAAATCCAAAGCTATTATAGGAACATTTATGTACATATTATTGCTAAAGTGAAAAGACCTGAAATATTATGTGAGTGTATATGTATGTGTGTATGTATATGTGTTCGCATGTACGTATGAGTGCGCGCACACAAATGCACATGTACGCACATGTGACTTCTCTTCATCGGTAAGGTTCTTAGTTCATTTTCCTAATGAATGTATTTATGATTGAACAAAAAAGATTTATATAATGGCAAACTGATGATGACAGGCTTTCCATTGCCTTTCTTGTTTAATGGTAATTAAAAAAGCACAGACGATGGTGATACAGAAAGAAAGACAAACATCTCATTCTATCTTTATTTTTGTGTGTATTTTTTTCCCCTTGTTTTCTCGTAGAGTTTTGCTCAGTTGAACGTTTAGGGCCCATACTTGGCTATGTTTAAACAGGCAAAACTAATGTTTTGTCTTATCCAACTTGAAATAGTTTTTGTAGTGTGAAATATAAGACCACAAGAAATCAATTTTTACTGATTACAGTGTGGACAGCCAATTCTAAAGATCAGATTCGTGATTCTAAGAATTGTGATCTCACAGCTGACAAAAACGCACTCTTTTCATTGTTTGCTGTCAGGAGTCCCTTTAGGTGTCAGAACTACTGGAATGTTGATGGACATAAGCTGTTGAAGTGAGGGGGCGGGGTCAGGTGAGGGGCGTGGCAGTGGGCGGGGAGAACGGGTGGGGCTGGTTATTTGTGATAGTTTGTCTTGGGGTGTATCTTTATCCGTGTGATATTGTTTGTAAAGCTATACAACTTGGCACTTTTATATATAGAAGGAAGTAACCTATGTGTTTCTTTCTTATTTTGCTTTTCTTTGATAACTAATCTTTTTAGTATAACGAGTTGCCCTTCTTTTTTTTCCTAAACTCTTGTGGGACCCTGTCAAGCTCTCTTGAAAACACTTCCAAAAAACATTTCACCCTTAAATCAAATATTAGATTTTGAAGAAAGAAAATCAAGTTTTTTTTTTAAGACAACTGACAATTTGCATTGTGGCATTATTTTTTATAACAATTAAGCACATTTTCTCTGGGACATTTTTTTCAATTTATAATTATTATTTTTTATTAAATGCAGAGTCGAGTGAATAATTTGGCTGTGGCCTGATTCAAATGAGTGGCATTGTAACCAATAATCATTTTATAAAAAAAAATTTATAAAAAAAAATCGTTTAAATTATCATTATTGATTTATCGCCCAGCCCTAATTACAGTGATAGGTGTTTCTGTATTGCAGTAATGATAGTTGTTATAAAGAATGTGCTTAATTGTCATGAAAACTGTCATGAATTAATCACAATGTAAACATTTATAATTTTCTTTTGCTTTTGATGATGGGCTGAAATGACCCAGATGTTGGTTTTGTGGGATTCACCCACTTATACATTTGTTTTAGAACTTTTTTAATTGCAGCATTCAGTTCTGTCATAAATAATAGCCATGTGTTCATAGTATCACTCACTGTATTATGATCACAATGCTATAAAGTCGCGGTTTAGTCCTAATTCAAGCACATAAATGTCTAGATGTAACTGATATGTACTTTTTAACTCGCAAGGCTTGCTGTTGAGGATTTAAGACTAATTACAAAGATTTGGACCTTCGTTCCTGTTTATTCTTTTCCCACGTTTCTGTTTTGTGGAAGTTAAACAATTGATTGGTAGTCCTGGCTTCCAGTCACGGCCAATCAAAAAGCAACAGAAAGAAAATAAACAAGAATTATTAATGGATCGCTGGAGAGAGCGTTGTTCTGGAGGACCCGGCTACCTTTACAAAAAATAAACTCAACCGCATTTCAGCAAGATGTCATCCATATTTAATGAGCCATGTGAAATCTGTGCATAGCCCATTTTCAAGTTGACATGCAATTTTCACACACGAAACAACATTTCCTCCTCATTGCCTCTGAACACACTGTGCTTGCGTTCATGGATGAAAGCCAATGAACACTACTGACTGGTTTTGATTAGGGCAGACCTGCACATTTATTTGGGTCTTACAGGGGGAGTTTTTTTTTTTTTTTGTGCATTCTCTAAGTATTGTTGTAAATACTTGAGTGTCACTCGCCAAAGCTTACAAAAAAAGTTGAATAAAAAAAAAATACAAAAAACATTTGGAGAGAATAAAAATGTAATATATAATATAATTTATTGTTGAGCAGAAAAACCGAACTTAGTGGAGGATGCAGCTCAAATCACAAATGTTTGTGTTGTGTTGAACTCTCAAAGAGCGTTCAAAAGTTCAAGACTTCATAGAGTGTCCATCTTATTATTTAGGTTCTTCTGAGAGCACACCAATGTCCGTTTTTCAAAAATATGCTAAGCAAGTTTATTTGATCCTAGAAATTGAAGCCCAAGAAGCTTCTAGAAATGTGTCCCCCCACCATCAACCCACAACCACCCCCTAAGCCGCCCCCCGCCCCCACCACCCCCCACCCCCGATCCCCACCCTTACATACTTTCTTTCTACATTAAATACCAACCCTTCTTGAGTTGTATACTGTATACTTGTATACTACTGGTGTTTAATGTTCATGTAAAAACAAATGTCAACATGGGTCAGGATACTGCAGATTTCTTAAAAAAAAAAAAAAAAAAAAAAAAGGTAGATGATTCAGATTTATTGTAGCACAGCAATTTTTTCCAGTTTCTCATAGAATTTTGTTTCTTTGCAGCACAATAAATACTTTTTAAACAAATAACAGTCTTGTCACGTTTTTATGAAGATGTACAGTTGCTTTGTGATTTGTGTGACAACTATCTAGTATTAACAAAATAAAAATATACCTAATTTTTTTTACTTTTATTTATTTATTTTGAGATCATGTTTTAGGTGACTGGGCACTTCAGAATATCAGAATACATGTTAACATGCTCAACTAAAACAATGTTAATTAATTGCGATGCAAAGAAGATCAACACACAAAATTCTACCCTCAGTATCTGGAAGACAGTGACTGCATCCGAAAACTTAGACAGCTGACTTGCTGCCTCGCTGCCGTATGAGGTAATGACTTTGCAGGCAGCATTTTTGCAAGACACCTCACGAAACTGATTTCGGACAGGCAGCACAATGGTTTAATGATCTACAACAAAAGATAAAGAGCTTTGGTGATAACTGAGTGGATATTTCATCACTGCAATGTTAGTTTCTCACAAACTGACCACCGTCCGCAACTTTTAGATGTCATCTTTATTTTTTAACTTAACTGTCATAGAATAAAATGCACAGGATTGTGGGATATCGAAGGATCTTATTGGTGATGAAGCCAATCATTATATGTGACCCTGGACCACAAAACCAGTCTTGAGTGTAATTTTTTTTTTTTTTCAAATTGAGATTTATACACCATCTGAAAGCTGAATAAATAAGCTTTCCATTGATGTATGGTTTATTAGGATCAGACAATATTTGAAAATCTGGAATCTGAGGGTGCCAAAAAATCTAAATACTGAGAAAATTGCCTTTGAAGTTGTCCAAATGAATTCTTAGTAATGAATATTACTAATAAAAAAATAAGTTTTCGTATATTTACAGTAGGAAATTGACAAAATATTTTCATGGAACATGATCTATACTTAATATCCTTATGATTTTTGGCATAAAAAAAATATATAATTTTTTTTTTTTTTTTGGCTATTGCTAAAACATAGCCCTGCAACTTAAGACTGGTTTTGTGGTCCAGGGTCACATATGGGGATGATTAGGAGGTCACGGTAGTCAGAGGGCAATGGGGAAATTTGGACAGGATGCCGAGGTCACACCTCCACTCTTTTTTGAAAGACAGTGCAGGACCTTGGTTTAACATCTCATCTAAAGGACGGTGCTTTTTGATAATATAGTGTCCCTATCAATACACTGGGGCGCTAGGACCCACACAGAGCACAGGGTGAGCACCCCCAGCTGGCCTCACTAACACCTCTTCCAGCAGCAACGAAGATTTCCCAGGAGATGTCCCATCCAGGTACTGACCAGGCTCAGCCCTGCTTAGCTTCAGTGGGCAACCAGATGAGAGCTGCAGAGCTGGACAAGTAAGTAGGGGGAGCTCCAAAGACTCTTGCTGGGTAAAGTGATTCCATGATGCAGCAGCATATAGTCAACCTCTGTCTGCATGTTCACACGTGTCTGGGGATGAACTCTGTAGGGAGGCTGTTTTATGGGGACAGCATAACCAACGTCAATGTAATGAACACACAGTATTCTTCCTGGCACATCACTAAATAGAGTAATTCCATGGTAATTCAAAGTGCTTTAAATAAAAGAAAAAAAATAATAGAAAATAATCACAACAATAAAACAAGAAATTTTAAAACTTTGAAAAAAGGTTTAAAAATGCATATAAAATGTTTAAAATGAATTTAAAACAGTTACAAATATAAAAAGATTATACATAAAATGAAGTGAAATCAGTTAGGACATGGCAAAGTGATCATTCAGTAAATGCACAGCTAAAAAGTGTCTGCATTTAAATGTGACTAATGTTTAAGCGCATCTGATCTCTTCTGGAAGTTAGTTCCAACTGCAGGCGGCATAATAGCTAAAACTGACTCTATTCTAATGATCTGAGTGGTCTGTTAGGTTTACATTCAGTGAGCATATCTGCAATGTATTCAGCTCCTAGGCCATTGAGTGATTTATAAATGAGTAAAAGTAACTTGAAGCCAGTGTAAGGACCTGAGGACTGGTGTGATATGCTCAGCAAGCGTTCTGGATGAGCTGCAGCTGTCTAATGTGAAGGCTGGTGAGGAGCCCATTACAATAGTCCACCCTACTGGTGATAAACTGCTTCTCCAAGTCTTGACTGGAAAAAAAACATCTCATTCTTGCAATGTTTTTGAGATGATAGTATGCTGATTTAGTTACTGCTTTGACATAACTACTGAAATTAAGGTCTGTCTCCAGAATCACACCAAGATTCCTGACTTGATTTTTAGTCCTTAGACCACTAGAGTCAAGGTATGCATTGACTTGAGTTTTGGAAGCCAACTGAAGAAAGTTCTGGCACATTTTGTGCTGCAGATAAGTGTTCTCTGTCTGTCTTCAGATGGGTTTAAGAGGTTGACTCCTCAAAGGTTACATTAGTGTCAGGAGTTATAGACAGGGCACACTCTAGAGTCAGAATCATTCAAACCAGAAAAGAGTTTGAAAGATCAACCCGCCTCCTCAAATTTCTTTGATTGGGTATTGATAATTGCACAGGTGGGAAAAGCAGAGGGGAAATTCTCAGCCAGATCAGATTTATGTGTAGCACAAGGTTTATAGGAAAGGACCAGACTAGGAGCTAGGTCATTCCCCAGAATCAGACCGACTCCTTCAATAGGTAACTGTGGATGCACAGTTAAACTGACTGGGCAAGTCGTGACTTCTAACACTAAGGTTGTGGGTTTGAGTCTCGGGCCGGCAATACCACTACTTAGGTGCCCTTGAGCAAGGCACCGAACCCCCAACTGCTCCCCGGGCCCCGCAGCATAAATGGCTGCCCACTGCTCCACTTGGGATGGGTTAAATGCAGAGCACGAATTTTGAGTATGGGTCACCAAATGTCTGTATGTATGTCAACAGTGTGAAATGGCACATTCACACAGTGCATATCAATTCTACAAATTAACATGTAGTTACTGTTAAGAGTTACTGTCACTGTAGTTACTGTTAAGAGAGTCAGCAAAAAAAAAAAGGAAGATATAAAGGACATGCAAGTTTGTTACCAATTTAAAGATGAAATCAGGAGATAGAGAGTGTGCTTTCAAAAAAGAAAGGTTGATAACTCAAAAACATTTTTTTTTTACTCTAGCAAGATTAGTTCCTTCAAGTCTTAGGCTAACCATAAGCTCACAAACCTGCAGATTTAACAATCTCATAGTCTAGAGAGCTTTCTACTTTCCCTGTAAGGCTATGGAAAATAATGTTTTTTGAACATTAAACTGCATAAATGCATTTCATTACACCAAATAATGCCAAATTCTGCTAAAGTGTGCTTTTGTAAGTGTTCCTAACATGCGTAACTACGCGAGTACAGGTCTGCCCATGTCTGAAAATAATATATGAAAAACTTTATTTTAAGTATCTAAATGAAAACATCATAGCTTATATGTTAAGTACATTTTTTAATTAATGTAAAAACTAAAGTGAATTGTAAAACTGAAATTGTTCAGCATGGTGGGCTGCATTTGAATTTGTGACGGACCGCATGCAGGGTTAAGAACCACTGCTCTAAATGAAGGCACAAGTCTTATATACTTACTGACGTCAAAACAATCATTAGAGGGTGTATGAGAAAAATCCTCTATGACTGTGCTGCCAGCAGTGGTTAAGGGTGACGAGACCATGTAAACAGGATTAGATTGCATCTTTTTAAGTGGAACTGATATTTAAAATCTATCCCAGCCACTGCTACTCTATTACAAGAGTACCCTACTAATCCAGGGACAATAATTTAAAATAATAATTTAAAAAATAATTTGAGAATAATATTATAATGTTGTGTAATCTGGAATACTTTAGACAAAGCCAGTTTTGAAAGACTCATTGAAAGATTTATTTGTTATAAAATGATAACTCCTGAGTCGTGCATTTTGAGTTGTGACAATTATCATGGGAGTAGCTTGATGGAGCGCAGGAGATGTAGATAACTTGATCTTGGCCCTTTAGAAACTTTAATAAATGATGTCACGTATATTAAAGGGGTCCTATTATGCTCTTTTACAAAGTCTTGATTTTGTTTTTGGAGGTGTACTAGAACATGCTCTTACGCTTGGTGGTTTTTCACATAATTTACATTATTACAATACATTTCTCTTCAGCCTGCCACAAACGGCTCGATTAGTTCCGGGTTTGACGAAGAAAAAAAGCTGAAAGTTCTGTCTGCTCTGGTTTGGTTAAGGATGGTGTCAATATATTATCATAGCGGTTTGAGACGGTTTCAGACCCATGACAATATTGAACAAGAGGATCGTGCAGAACTTTTGCACGCACGGATATTGCAAGACATATAAGAGTGGTAACTAGGGTTGGGCCGATAGACAATCGCATCATCCATCGCCTATGGCTTGTAGGTATCACGATGCTGAGCCGGCCCCAAACCCCTAAAGGGAATAAATACAAGATGGGAGGAAAATATATATTTCGATACGTTCTCTCACAGTT
This sequence comes from Carassius gibelio, assembly GCF_023724105.1. Taxonomy (NCBI): domain Eukaryota; kingdom Metazoa; phylum Chordata; class Actinopteri; order Cypriniformes; family Cyprinidae; genus Carassius; species Carassius gibelio. The sequence goes on from NC_068387.1 coordinate 9,815,934, forward strand.
ATATCATTGGGTAATTATACTGAAGGCCTATATAAATGGCGGTCATCGAGGAGCCGCTATTATGCCTGGCAATGAAACTGCTTTTGAGTGCATGATCGCTTTTATTTTCACTTTAACTTCCGTGATTCGCGATCACACGTACTCTGTTTATACTATGGAGCAGCAGTACTTACCACACATTTTACAATATTAGATGTTTTGTCCGTGGTGCTCAGAATCTACAAATCATTTGCCATCGTCATCTCTCCTACCTGGCTGTACTTACTCTGTTTATGTGGTAAGTTAAATTTTATATACTGTAGCTAATGTTAAAGGCAACCATTAGCAAATGTTATTTGTTTTCCGTGCCTTTCTGAATACGGATTTACACTTCAGGCACACCCACTCTCTGAAAAATAACTGCAATTACTATGTACAGATAAATGCAATGATAATATGTATCATGTTTATTTCAAAAACTCAGAAATTCAAAAGGTACTGTAAATATGCATTGCCGTCGATTTTAAAAGTTATTTATGAATACTTTATTTATTACAAAACATGAAGCACTTCGAAGTTGTTGTCTTGTCTGACGCACTCAACCAAGCCTTCTAACCATGGCCTAGCCCCACTCCACCTCCACCCATTCGAATTTCGGGGGGAATTATTTTAATGATATTCCATTTGGCCTCTTTGTGACATCACAAAAGCCCAGAAAACAACACTGTAGTCCAAACAAGCCATTCGTTGTAGTTCTTGAAAAGTAAATATATCCCTTTGGAGTGGACTGATATTGTATCTTTGTAAATCTATTTTATCCCAAACATACACACTGCACACTGACTAAAATTCAAAAAGTGAAAAAGCATAATAGGACCCCTTTAAAGTACTTAAGGTAGGAAGAACAGGCCCCTGATTTGTGTATGTAAAGACTATGTAACTTTTTCAAAATTTGCTAAATGTATATAATGAGCGAATACAGCATAAATTAATCTACCAAAGCGCCTATTTGTCTTATCACAAATCACTACGGCACAATAAATTATTATTTTTGGACTAGTAGCTTGTTCGGGTCGTCAACGCTGCGGAGTAACACATATCTGCGTGAATCGCCATAGATAAACTACCGTATGTAACTCCTAGGTCACTAGGAGAAGTAGCTCTGGTTAGAATGTTCTTCCGCGGGATGCGTGCAGTTCTGTTTTTTTAACCGCTAAAACGACTAAATGTACAGCGTTGCTGTAATAGTTGAGCTTGCTGGAGTCTAAAATTTTGAATGAAGAGTAACATAAAAATATACTTGAATTTAAGTTTGTTCATCTCAAAGACCTGTTGTAGCACACTTGGATCACTTCAGACTTGGAAAAGAACACACGTGGAACTGCTTTTATAATATTTTATTATACTTTTTTGAAAGAAAATTTCAACTTATTGTTCAAATGTTCAAAAGTTCAAATGACCAAACACCTACAGAGAAGACGCTAGCGCTTTACAATGACTGCAGTTACACGATCAAGACCACAGAGGGGCGACAGAGAGCTGCGAAACTATTTCAGTTCTACTGCTCTGTAAAAGATGCTGAGACTGCTTTGTCAACTGCAGTTCTGCTCTGAACAGTCACGTGAAAGGCACTAAAGAGAAAGTGTAAAACAAAAAATGTAGTGGTTAACAGAATGGATTATGGAGATGATGGGATGTGACGGCCGTGACAGAATATGTTGTCAGCACTCCCAGTTAGTGGCTCTCCTGTTTTCCACACTATATCACGATTGTCCACAAGCAGAGAATCATCAGGGATGAAATGACTCACAAGCATTTTAACTTCTGTAGTGCCCTTTAAAGGGCCAGTTCACCTTGAAATCGGTCCCAAAAACCATCCCAAACTATAATGTAGTGTATTATTAATAATAATACAGTTTCTTTATCTTTAATGTTTGACACTTTTGTTATTAAAAACAATGGTAACACTTTATAATAACTGAATGCTATTAATCATTAGTTAAGCATTAGGAAACAGTTAATTCATAATTTATAAAGCATCAATAGACATTTATAAGCAGTTTAAAAATAAAAAATACAGATTTAAAAGCATATCTATAATGTATTTAATAATTGTTTTTCATATTTTATTAATTATCAATTTATCATTTCTAAATTAAGTATAGCATTATTTGCACACCAGTTATTAAGGAGTTGTCAGTGGTTCATAAAATCACTTAGAAATTGTAAGTAAATGATTAATAAACTGTTTAAATGTGCATTCATACATCTTTTTATTCAGACATATGTAGTTGTTAGTTAACTATTTTTGTGAGCTCATCTACAGTGAGGACTATTTATGCCTTGTAAAGCTTTTACAAATGAGATTTAAAGGCTGTTAATATTTCTATGTTCTGTATCACTGTGTGGTGTTTGTTTCCGTTTTTTGTTTAGAAGATAACTGAGCCTTTAAATATCCTTTATAAATGCTTTACAAGGCATGACTAGTCCTCACTTTAGATGAGCTCACATAAATAGTTAACTGACCACTACTACATGCTTTATAACTACCTGAATTTACTACATTTCTTGTGATCTTATGAATCACTGGCAACTCCTAAATAACTGGTTTGTAAATAATGCTATACTTCATTGAGAAATGATAAATTGATCATGGATAAAATATGAAAATATAATTATTAAACACATTATAGATATGCTTTTAAATCAATAATAAATCATTTATATCTGTATTTATAAACTGCTTATTACTGTCTATTAATGCTTTATAAATTATGAATTATCTGTTTACTAATGCTTAATTAATGATTAATAGTGTGCAGTTATTATAAAGTGTTACCGTTTATTAAATATTTGCTGTAAGGTCATGAGAATGATTTGTACTATTTTGGAGGCAACACAGACATATGATGTTAATCTGTATCATATATGTATGCTATATGGAAGACTTGATTGATTTCAGAGGACGTCAGATGACATTTACCATCGTAATGATCCATAGACATTTATACGGTTATATAATCAAGGTGCATGTTGATAAAGGAAGGGCTATGTTACAAGGCGAAGCTTGACTCCATTAATGCATAACAGTTCTGCCGTTGTGCACTAATGTTGATGTTCAGACTTTATTTCATGCTTCATTTCTCACTATTATACCGTGCTGACAGCGGTACGAATACAAGACACAAACAGCCGGCTTCAGAAATAAGAACACAGTACATGACCGAAGAAAAAGAAAACCAAGAAACCACCCTGTCCGAGGAAAACTGATTTACGATGGTTTAGTATGTCACACTCAATCCTTTTTTCCCATGTGGTGGCCTACAATAACCGTCTTTGTTTGCCATCATGTGTGTATGGGCATTTGCATAGCGGGGTGAAGAGTTTTTGTGATATGGAGTGTATGGCAACTCTGACCTTTTGTCCATTTTTCATTTTCATAATTGACCAGGCATGGCAGAAATGTCCATCAGCTAATCCTCTTACAGTGACTCTAATGCCAGTTCTGTCAGAGCAGTGGAACAAGCTGCTACAGACCAGCAAGGTGGAGAACGGCCAAGTCCTGATGGTCCCCGCTGGCAAACAGCATGTGGCAAGTGCCGTTCCCTCTATTAAGCCCCATTAAATTAGTATTAATTTTAATATTAATTGTACTCTTTAATTATTGATCATTATAAAATGACTGGATAATATGGATTTATTTCTGATTATTACAGTTCATGCCTGAGGGAACAGTTTGAGGTATGAAGTGAACATGGCAACATTTATTATTGACATTTATTATTACAATAATAATGTATGCTAAGCTATACTGTCCAGACCAGTCATGACCCAAAACGCACCTCATAAGGTTGCAAAAGAAATGCAAATTCTCAGTGCAAATGATAAAATACGACTATATCTATAGAACTGTGCATGCTATTAAAAAGAATAATACGCTTTAAAAAGAAAGGAGAAAATTGTTACAATATTGTCTGTTTTTATAATTTTCTGAAATGGAATCTGATGACATTTCCTACTTTTATAGTCAAAGTATCATTGAAATCTCATTTATGGATATATATATATATATATAAGAACTCTGAACCCAATTGAGATGGTTTAGGGGTGTGCTGGACTGCAGAGTGAAGGCAAAAGGGCCAACAAGTGCTAAGCATCTCTCGGTGAAACTCCTTCAAGACTGTTGGAAGACCATTTCAGGTGACTATGAGGCCATCAGACCCAGTTGAGGCCATCAGACCCAGTAGTTGAAGACACATTCGGAAAGAGATTAAACTCTCTTGTTGAAAGAGGGAGAGGCAGTTGAGAAATTTTTTCGATGCACTCTTCTGATAGGAACGCTCGAAACCTCACTGAATTCAACCTGAGACCCAAGTAGACTATTTCCTGTGAAAGAATTATACTACTTTTCATTTGGTTTATCTTGAAACCTAATCTCTCCAGATGTGTGTATCGATGTCTGCTTGATGCAGAGATGGTGTGCAGATGAGCAGATCGTCCAGATATGATCCTGTGAGCAGGAAAAATATCTATGTGAGAATATGTGTCCTGGAGGTGAACCAATCCCCTTGACAAATACTTTGACACAAAGTTCTGAGCGAAAGCATTTTGAATTTGTATTTTCTGAGGTGTTTGTTGAGGACCCGTAAATCTAAAATGGGACGGAGACCTCCCCCTCGTTTGGGAATTACAAAATAACGGGAGTAGAAGCCCATCTGGCTTTCCTCCATTGGAATCATTCTTATCACTCCTTTTCTCATTAAAGAGGATATTTCTTCCTCTAAAACTTGAGCTGCTTCCCCTTGGGCCACAGAAATCACCACTCCATTGAACACAGGAGGTTTTACAGCGAATTGAAATCTGTATCCTCTAGCGTGGTTAAAACCCAGGGTTGAACTGCGCATGGGCGCCAGTTCTCTGCTTGAGCAGTGAGTGAGCCCTTCCCGGCTTCACTCACTGGCGGTGCTCTAGTGGCGAAGGGGGGGAATAACGCTCCGTCGAAAGAGTTATATTCGTTACTTTTTGTGATTGTTTTTCTTTTTTGTGATATCTTTTTATTTTCATCCCGCTCTGTGCCCTCAGTCCTTGGTCTGGATTCCACAGAGAAAACTTTATTTGTGAAGGGATGCTTACACACTTTTGTATTTCCTCCCTCAGAACCGACCTCCAGTGGAGGGAGAGATAATTGTTTGGGGGACGCCAGGTGAACATGTGCCAGTTTCCCGCGAACACTGGACTTTGAACTGCCCACATGAACACTTTGCACATTTAAATTCCTTCTCCGTTTCCCCGCGGGAGGTAGAAAGAAATTGTTTTGAAGGGATGGGACAGAGAAACCCTGAGTGCTGTCTACAAACCCTTCTTGTTGGCAAACCGATGTCTCAGGTTGACCGTCTCTTTTTGTTCCCCTGAGGGGGGCCGACCGGTGTTTCGCTTTTGCGGCTGCGAACGATTGTTTCGGTTTCACAAAACCAGGCTTTGACAGAGAGCTCATGCTTCCCAGCTGTTTTAAGCGGAGCAGGACGGGAAGGTTGATAATCCGAATGACCTCCTCTACCTGAAAGCCTGAAATTCAGATGGCTTGGGTGATAAGGATGAGCTGCCAGCTTTCTGGGGAGACAGACCTCGAATGCTTCTCCCTCTTTTTTCCGCAGGTCACATTGGTGATGCATAGCTGTTACCGTCGCGCCGAACATGGCCTTCGGATTGATATAGGCATCCAAAAACTCCACTTTTTCTTTGTCAAAGAGGCCTGACAAACCCAGCCATAGCGATCTCTCTCCCACAACCACTAAGCCCATACTCCGAACGCAACTTTGAACTGCTCCGTGGGACGTGCGCAGGTTTAAATCTGCAATGACGCATATCTCCTCCCAGAGCGCTGGGTTGGGAGAACCGGAGTCCAGCTGACACCCCATCTCCTCTAATAACTCCGCTTGATAGGCTGTAAGGAGGGAAGTTGTGTTCAAAGCACGTACGGCCAGTGCAGAGGATTTATAAATCTTTTGAAAAACAGAGGCGGCAAAGCACTCTGTTTTCCCTTTCAATGAAGCCCCGGTTGAAGAGAGCCCTGCCCTGCAGCTCGGATGCAAATGATTCGCCAAAGATGATTCTTCAGGGGGAGGATCTGCCATCCCCAAATTCTCCATTCCCTGGACATCTAGCCTCGAGTAGCCCTTAACAGGTACTCGTGCGAAAAAGTTTTATCCCAAAACCTCTTCATTTCAGCCACACAAGCCGGGACGGCTGGAATAAACTGGAGGGAGACGTGATGGAAGTCTCTTTCCGTTATACAAGTCTCTTTCAGCTCCTTTATCTGCTGGTTGGGATGGCCAGTTGATCGACAGTCTAGACGCGGCCCTGAGACAGACCTCGAGAAGATCTGTATCCGTCTGCACAGGGGAGGATGAGCTCTCATCCTTTGCACTCGGCGGACGTGACTGCATCGTGGGAAGAATAGCATCTTCATCATATTCATTCTCGTCCTCGAGGATGGTCGACAAAACTTAATCATCGTCATCTTCCTCTCCCGCTAACGGATCTTCAAACAGGAAGGACGGGTGACACCTTTTCCATCATCTCACCCCAGGAGCTGGAGGCCTGTGGATAATCCATCGGTTCCTCTCTGGGTTGAGGAGAGAGTCATGGGTCCGACTTCCCAGCTACTGCAACGAGAAGCCTTCGCTCTCGGGTTTTGACTGGGAACTTTGCACAGTGGGGACAGCCCTCGGTCAACGCTGCCTGAGCGTGTTTAGCACCCAAGCAGGAGATGCAGAGACTGTGTGAATCTTTCGCAGAAATCCACATTCCGCACACACACGGATGAGGAGGACGGCCCTGTCCTCCGGGGCTCTCCAGCTCTTTTGCAGTGGCCATGAAGCCTGCACTCTCTTCGTACGGTAAGCCCACCACAACGTGACAACTAGTACAGAGCTGTGCTGTGACAGAGAGCTCTTTTCCTACTTTTGTTTAAAAAAAAATAAAAAATAAGTAGAGAAACTTAAAGTAGAAAACTCACCTTGCGCGTTAGTTATCTTTCTCTAAGTGGTAGGTCACTCAACAAACGTTAAGAATATATTACGTTTGGGACGTTACCTTGTGGCTCTCATCAGAACTTTCAGAAGCCATCTTTTTTTTTAACTCAACCATCACGGAATGGAAAGCACAGGATTGTGGGATAATAAATACATCTATGCTGCCTTCAAAATTTGATCAGAAGAAGGTACATCCGGAGACAGGAAGTAAAGCAGAATTTGTATTCAAACAAGCCTTGATGCCTTCCTGCTTTGGAATGCTGCCTCCGAAGGCAGCATTTTAGAGTTTTCGGATGCAGCACTTGTTTTTAAAAGCCCATCAATTCTCAGAGTTGGGGCTGTCATTTTACTTTCATGCCTACCAGAGTGAGGGTACATGGGTCTGGCATCATTTGAAAAAAATCCATCGAGCTCAGCTTTCATCGTTATGGAGGACAATCAATTCCCAGAGATTAGGGGATATGTAGGGTCACACCAGGGTGTTGGGTGGTCCTAGCGTTGCTTGAAAAAGCCCCTGGAGTGCAGCTTTTATTGTTATGGAGAAACAGAGGGGGGTGGAGCGTCATCTTACTCTCATGCCCACAAGAGCGAAGGTACATTGGCCTGGCATCGCTCGAAAAAGCCCCTGGAACTCAGCTTTCATGGTTATGAAGACCTGTCTATTCCGAGTTCTCCTTTTGGTTTCTGGTTGTTTCTCATCTATGTATCATTTAAGCATATAGCCTGAGTATATCCAGTAAGTTTATTTAAAGTGACTATTTAAAGTCTTCGTGACTTTGTGACAGTAAACAGCTCATTTGCCATTTGTTCAGACTACTGGTAGCGTATGTAATTTATGTGTGCAGTCTGTGGGGACTTAATGGAAGGACATTTTTTTGTTAAATTTTGATTAAAGTTAAATTATGATATATTTTGCCATGATGCAGGAAGCACTGGTTCACAGTAACATTGAGGAATTTAATTCTATTTTTAGGACATTTATCATATGTTGCAGTGGATGAAATGGAGTAAATGTAAAGATTTGAAGTGTGTGTCGTGCATTTACTGCAGCTTTTCACTTAAGACATATACGTCGCTGATACTCAGAATGAAAAACATAGCTTCCCACAGCATTTGAGCCCTCAGCTGACTGTCCTGCCTGGTGCCTCAAACCCCCAATTCGCGTCAGCTGACCAGTCCTTAAAGCTTGAGCCTGAGGCGTGCACTCACACACTACTGTATTCAGACCATTCACATGATTGCAGGCAGGAAGGCAACATGACTGCTGAGCTCTACACTAGGACATAATACATCATGCATACAACCTCTGTGTTTACTAAGGATTATAGTCAACTTAAAATCATAATGCACAATATTTTCTTGTCACTTTTTTTCTTTGTGTATTCGTCTGTGCCACTTATTCTAAAGGGAAAAAAAATGGTTATCTTCTTAATCTCCCAGCAAATGTCTTGCTATGTCTTTGAGACTCTTCTGTTGATGTCACTTAGCGATATATAATTTATATATATATATATATATATATATATATATATATATATATATATATATATATATATATATATATATATTAGGGGTGTAACGATACGCGTATTCGTATTGAACCGTTCGGTACGAGGCTTTCGGTTCGGTACGCGGTACGCATTATGTACCGAACGGTTCGTTGGACTAATTAATTATATTTGCAAAATAAATAAAAAATTGTGAAATATAATGATATGCGTTCAACAAGGTAGCTCAATAACCCAAACGACGTAACAGGCAACGCCCCTGACACCCCCGAAGAAAAAAAAACACCATATGTTATATAGGCTACTCAGTCAGGCGCTCGCTCACTCAGTACGCGCTGAAGGCTCGTTGCAAAATGGCCAATGCGTTTAACAGACCAGAAATATAAGATCCTCCAATAACCAACAGATCTGGTGTTTGGGTGCACTTTACCAATCGATCGGGGCATCCGAGCAAGCACGGAAATCAAAATGGACTAGTACTGTACTGTATCGGAATTTCCTGAGCAGTACGATACAATTAACAGACCTGCACGTTATTAGATAGAACAACTGTTATAAATAGAACGTATGCACGGGCAGTTTTGAAAACTCCACCTACTTTGCTCTTGGCATAGTGCAGCCCAAATCGCGTTGTATCTGAAGGGCAGCGCTGAGCCCAGGGTCCAGCGCCGCGCGTACTGAGTGAGCGAGCGCGCTCTGTAGTGGAAAACGCAGGTTTTAAGAATATGCTTAATGTAATTGAGCCCCGTTACAATATTCCTTCACGAGCTAATTTCAGCCAGACCGTAATTCCTGCTTTGTGCCAAAAAACAAAAGCCCTATAGAGAACCAATTGAGTAAAAACACACTCAATATAAAGAGTTATAGAGTTCCATATAAAAAGTTACATCTTTGTATTTGTTCATAACTACTACAACAATAATATAAAATTTTAACAATTTTTTTATAAGGAGCTGTTTTTGTTTTATACAGTATGCTACTAAGAAAACACCATAGAAGATGGGTAAAGAATAGCTCCATCATTGTTCAATGTAAAAAAAACATACTTTGTTAGTTTTAATAAATATATTTTTTTTAAATCAAGGAAATGTATCTGCCAATTTTTTCTTTTTGCTGTATCTAAAACGTACCGAACCGTACCGAACCGAACCGAGACACCAGTGAATCGTATCGAACCGAACCGTGAATTTTGTGAACCGTTACACCCCTAATATATATATATATATATATATATATATATATATATATATATATATATATATAAAATATATAAAAACACTTTTTTTAAAGTGATCTTGATGTTCAGCCCCTATGTGCTGATCAATGCTTAACAATAAAGCCAACACATGGACAGCAGTTACTGATAGTGTAAAAGTTATTGATTATTGTCAAACATGAATAACAATGAGGTGTAAATTAGGTGTAAAGAGGTGTTTACCTTGGAGTGGAAGGTATACAAATGCATTGGAGAAATAATTTATCTGTACAAAAAGAAAGGTTGGCCGTGGAGGGAGTTTTCTTCTGGGGTAAGCAGACTTACCTGGGGCAGCTGGAACTCTGTTTGAAATGGGGCTATGTGTTTGTGTATGCCAGTGGGGAGCTGCGGCTACCAGAGCAGACATCCCAGGAGCAATTTGTTCCCTTTTCAATAGCTTGTCAGCAAGCCCTTTGAACTCCTATAGCTGGGAAGTTCAGATGCCATGAAGAAATTTTGAGTTTTAGTTCCTGTTTTGGAGCTGGTCTACCAGATTAATTTCATTCAAAAACATTTCCACACTATTAACTTCGGTTTGTACAACCAACAAGTCTATTTAAACGCCTTTGGCGAACAAATAAAAAAAGGAAGTTCTGTTAGATAATTCGCAATATGCATGTAGCAGATTCACTTTTCACCTTTGATTCAACTTGAATTTTACAAATTTATGTGGATTAAATGTAATTAACACTTATCAGCATTAATGGTTCCTTTAACATCCTTGAAACCTGAACAAAAGTTTAATTATAGTGCTAAATGGTTCTTCACACTAAGAAAAATAACTTTTTAGAACTGTTCACTGGGAAACCCAAAATGCTGCTTCTGTATGAAATTGCTGAGAAAAAAAAAAAGGGTTCCCACTTTTGAAGTTCTGTGTTTGTTGCATGCTAGTTCTTTGTTGTTGGAAGGAATAGGATTCATAGAGGGGACCAGGTTCATTCTTGCCTATTTCTTAGGGAAATTCAATTAAAGCCAACATGTATTAATGGTATTTAGTCAATATATTTTGAATAAAATAGCTTTGCAATCATTGACCACCATATAAACATTACCTGTGTCATTTTATACAGTCACCACTCTTTCAACATCAGCTCGATGATGATTCTGGAATTTTTAGCTTTCACTTTTTAAAAAATACATACAATATGCATCAAATGTTTATTTATATGTAAACAAATAAGTAAACACTGTAATGACAAGGGAAAGCAATACAGATGATGTGGGGGAAACTTATAAAAGTTTAGCCCATTTTTTTTTTACCCAATTTATGACAATTAATGAATTTTCGAAGACAACATAAAGCTGTGACAAAATGCTCAAAAAATGTGTTTGTTTGTGTGTGTTTTGTCAGTGTAGAGCCTTCCACTGCTCAGTCAAAGTCAGGCAGTTGGGTCTACAGTTTGACATGATAGAGTTCAACAAACCGTCATCAAGTTCAAGTTCCTGAATTCTCCTTAAAAGAAGTCTTGATTCTGGATGCTTAACTTCCACAATGAGGTTTGGCTATACTCCAGTTTAATTTACATCTAGAGCACGATTACAGCTGATGTGAACGACTGTGAAGGTTTTGAGTGACAGCATTAAATCTTGCTTAATCATCCCTGCCTAAGGAGTCATCATTATGATCCCTGAGCCAGCAGAGCGGTAAGGAAAATCACACATTATTTCAGTCCAAGTTGGCTTTAGTCAGAATGGTTTTGCCAGTTTACAACAAATGTATATTTGAAAGTTGACTGTTTACATATAGTACAACAACATTGCTGATTCCTCACCGTTCTGCTCTTAAATGCATTATGTATTTAGCAGATTTTACATAGGGGAGAAACTTATTGACATGCTCATCACATAAATATTATATCTCTGAAAAGCACAGTAAGTATAGAGTGCTTCTTTAACATCCAAAACACAATACAACATTATTAACTTCAGCATCTAACCAGTTAGTGTTGGTTAGTTAGACATAGTCTTTTTTCAAGATGGAAAAAGGCTCAAGTCTATTGTCATTATTGTCTAGGGAAGCAAGTCATCTGAACTGAACACATGATTCAATGGAATGAGAGCGCAAGAGAGAGACAGAGAGAGGTTGACAGCATGAATCCTTCTTTATACCATTTGGTTACTGGAACACTTTCTGTAGAAAAAAAAAAATGTGCTAGGAAAAAAAATATAAATGAAATGTGATTAACCGCCCTACATAATAAATTACATTCTCCTGCTGGAGGACATAATTCTCCTGGGCATACTAAGTAATGACCGTAACCTCACCAAATTCAAACATTGTTTTAGCATCACACAAGTACATGTCATTAAATGATCCATTTAAGGTTAATTACCCTGTTATATAATTGAACATTTCAACTGCATATTTACTGAGAATGAAAATTATGCCAAAGTACTTAGAAGCAGACCAAGGCTGGCTGTCTCACTTTTTACTGCAGTGAATTTCTGGGAGTTTTTGGAAAGTTTATTGTATAGACACTTACTTTGAAACCCGGTATAGACTCTTATCGGTATAGAACTTGTTTTAGAATTTTGTTACACTAACTATATCCTTTCTGTTAGGTCATTACATAAGAAATTTTACAACTATTAACAAAATGATATATTACAAATATACATAAAAAATACACACACACACATTTATCAAAAAACGTTTAGGACATTTTTGAATTATCATTAATAACCTGAGAGTCAAGGTATAATAATTTTTAATTAACAGTTTTAATGAAAGTTGTGATAAAATGTTGAGATATTCTAGCTTTTTTATATTGGGCTTGAAAACCACTGTCTTAAACAAATAAAATAATTTCTCTCAGTATTATAACAAGTCACCAAAGCATCGAGCACCTCACTTCTAAGCTGGAACCTCAGCCTAAAGTCTCACCAGCTGACCTTTAAAACTTTAGAGAGTTACACTCATACAGTACACTCTCTCTCACACACACACACACACACACTCATACTTACACACCACTGGAGAATTCAGACCATTCACATGATTACAAGAAGGCAGCGTGACTTCTGAGCTATTCCACACTGTCTTTTGGCAGACTTACCCACCGTGCACTGCAGGGGGCACACCGGTAGCATCGGTGGCCAGTAAATCTTGCTTACCGGTCACACAGTCCTGTTATTTTAGCCTGAAGAATGGTTAAAAAAAACTGACATTAAAAAGCACTGACATCAGTGTAGGCTGTAGCTGGTGAAAACAGATTTGCGAGCCTGTAACCTCCTCTTGCTTCATCTTTTGTCTAGCGATGCATTAAGTTCAGGCAATTGAACGATGGCCCAGAAAAAAAGGCAGCATTAACGGTCAACCCTGAGGCTGATTCGTGGTGTTAAGCTTTAACATGCACAAACTGATGTGCTGCATGGGGTTAGTTGTTACAAATTTGTTTAGCTTTGCACCATGCAAAACTTTCACAAAATTTTATGTTTAATTTGCTTCATGTTTCTTTGAAATTGTTTATGAAATTTGCTTGCACCCAAAGTTCACCCAAAAATGAACATTTGCTGAAAATGTAGTCACTCTTAGGCACTCCAATATGTAGAGTTTGTACCTTGTGATTTGGAGAAATTCAGCATAATCCACACAACTCCAGTCCATCAAATGTTTTGTGAAAGTGAAAAGCTGCATATTTGTAAGAAACAACTCCCTCATTAAGATTTTTTTTTTTTTTTTTTTTTTTTACAATATTGCTTTCTCCAGTGAAAATGTTGTGTCATCTGAATCAGGAGAGAAATATGCAGAGATCTAACACCAGTGAGAAGTATAACTGTCCAAAATATGTTGGTGGATTTTTAAGTGGACAACAGTGAATGGACCTTTCCTCTGGATGAAGTGATATAATGGATTGTGTACTTTTGGCCAGAAGTCATGGTTAAAAGTTAAAATGCCTTCATGACAGATTTGATTCTTACAAACACTCAACTTTTCACTTCACAATATTGCCTGACGGTGAGTACATATTCAGTCAATTTTCATTTTTGTCTGAAGTATTCCTTTAAATGATGTTTGCGTAAAATAAAAACAGGATGACTGCCGCAGGAAAACTCTTTTCATTGGTCAGTCAGTTGATGTTTTTGCTGAAATGCTAAGCCCCAGGGAGGCTAATTGCTTTGACTGGGCACACGAAGGGAGGGGGAGAGAGATACAGCAAAGAGAAAGAGAGAAAAACAGATGCAGAGCCACTACATCAAATCTCACCCTCTGTGAAGGATCCTGGGTGACTGTTGTGATGATTTTCAGTCCTGACCATCAATTCGACTTACTGCCTCAGACAAGTATCAGATTCAGTAAGTAATCCAAAAGACTAATGGGCGTAACTTTGCCCTAGATATTAAGACAGTCAGGAAGTACAGTAGTCTACCCTGTTGAAAAAAACAGCATATGATATGCTCAGCTTGACCTGAGCAGGAGCTACCTGTAGTTGCTTTGGACAAGCTCAGGACCACCACATTGACCAGCTTAAACCAGCTAAGGACCAGGTTAAACCAAACCAGCAGCCATGCGTCAAAACGAAACTAACCAGCTGTTTTTTTCAACAGGGTAACCTTAAACATACTTTTGACTACCAGCATACAGGTTCACCGACTGAGGTTTAGACTATAGGAAGGAAGTTGCTTCTGTTCTCAGAAAAGAATATTGATGCAGGAAAGTGACCCAGACAACAACTAGAGGTCGAGAACAGTATTTTTATCGAAAAAGGTAGAAATAAAAACACACAAACTGCATTTTATGCTGGTGAAAAATTTTGAATTCTTGAAAATGTGAATGAATTTGAGGAAGGTCATTAGGTCAAATCTCAGACAGAATTAAAAATGGAAATTGAAGACTGAAATGGACAAGATCAGCAATTCAAGCTGATGACTATTTTATTTTTTATTTTTTATTTTTTTCTTACCATTGAAGACATATTATTTGGAACTTCATGATGAATAATAGTTGCAAAAAGTAATTAAATTTTTATTTCAATATGCTGTATATGTGTTACTAGATTATATATCCATAACATTTTTGAGATGTATCTTTTCACAGGAATGAAGTCAGTCTATTTCAGATGAATAGCTTTGGTTGTCCAGCATCCTCAGGAAAAGGAAAACTTGTGTTGGCAATCAAATATCACACATTTCTCAAGTTTTTATTATTCATTTTAGAGAACATTTGGACCTTAATCTGACATTTTCTAAAATATTATTCCAAAAGGTTAAAACATGCATTTTTTCCCCTTTAGAAAATACAACCATTGCATCCTGTGGTCAATGCAGTACTAAGTTTATGAACCACTTTTTATTTGTAATTTGTTAATGTAGGGCCTCACACAATAAGAACCCATGGAAAAAATGTTGTCCAGCCATTCGTCACCATATAAGCTGCTTTCTACCGAAGTCTGTCAAAGGGACTCAACAAGGATTAATTAATAAACAACCCATCATTTTTAATAAAGCAATTTTAAAGAAAATGTAAGAAAGAAACTTGAAACAAATGCGCAATTGACAAACAGAAGCAGTCAGTTAAGAAAAACCATCAAACAAAAGACATTACATGAAATTTTTTATTACGTTACATGGTCAGTGGAATTGAGCTAAAACCATCCATGAAAATCTCAAACTTGGCTATAGCTATAACTGTCTTTTTTATTTATTTTAAAACTTAATTTGTATTTGTGAAGGCAAAGCTTAATTTCAGACAGCATTACTCCAGTCTAGTCACATGATCCTTCAGAAATCATTTTAATGCTGTTTCGCTGCTCAAAAAACATTATTATTCTCACAGCAAGCAACTTATTATTTTTTGTGGAAACCATGACACTTTTCCAAGATTATTTGATGAATATGAAGTTCAGAAGAAAGGCAATTGAAATAGAAATATTTTCTTACACTATTAATGTGTTCACTGTTAATTTAATGCATCCTTAATAAGCAGAACGTATTTAAAGTATCGATTCTTACTGGACATAGTAATCTAAATCATAAGAAAATAACACATTGCATGCTGTAATTAAACCCCTACCTAAAAATAGAACATTAAAGAAGATATGATCCCCTGACACAAGATCCACATGATAAAACGATTATTTCTTAATTTAGTATTAATATCATTAGTGTGATATACAGTATTTTACATGACATTGAGTGGCTTTATTAAGAATAGCCTACACTATTTGCATGTTATAAACCATGCCTTTTCCAAGGATTATAGTAGTCTAGTGAGTATAGTAGGCTCAGGGCGCATACTGTACGTCATCAGTGTCACGTGAATGCGCGTAACAGTCTCTCACATGTAGAAGTCACAGCAGCTGCATGAGAGGGAGATGAAACCTCAACTTGAGAGGACTGATCCTACACGGCATAGATCCTTAAGACGTTTACTGACAGGGTCGCTTGTATATTTTCTTAAAATAAAAGGACAGCTAGCTCGCATTGTATATTTCTTATAGATTAATACATTTGGGCTTTAGTCTTACTATAACTAGACAACTGTGAAGCCCGACAGCATATCCAGTGATTATTTTCAGCTGATTATAAATAGTTTTATTTATTTTATTTATTTAATTTTTTTCGGGTTGCTTTAATAATACAAGATCAGAACGAGCGCGACTGGGGCTCACGCTCACATGCACGCCGCGCGCTTCACCGCGCGCTGGACATGAGGAAGACCTCATCCCGAGCCTGATTTCCCGCGGTCCCATCCATCTGTGTGGCTTCAATCCGGAGATGATTTACACTCGCGAAATGACCCAGCCACAGACGACCATGGAGCTGGACCGGAGCTGCAGTACATCTAAAAAGAGCATCATTAACACAATGTTTAAAGTTCGCAAAAGGAGAGAGATGCTGTTCGCGCAGGTGTGCTTCATCTGCAGCGTCCTGTTGTTGGCGTGGTGTATGTCGGCGTTGCTCACGAAAACAGGTGAGTAACGTTGAGTGATTGTCCCATTGTGTTTTACTGGGGCTACACATCGCTATTTACACGTGTGTGTCGTCCTCTTATATTAATAATGCACCGACAAGGCAGCAGTGCTTGTCTTTTTGGGACGTCAGACGTTGAATTATACACAGTATGAATAGAGGCTGCTGTGAGAACATCCCTTCTCTCAGGATTCACATGGATAAATTCACGAGCGGTTTACAGCATCTTTACAACGTTCGTTATTTTTTGGGGATCATTTGTGTCGGTTGATACGGTTACGTTGTACAGTATACTCATTTGTTTGTACGTAAGTCCACAATCATAAACGAAACGATGATTCCAAGCTATTTATGTCCAAAATATGTCATGTACAGTCTCTGGTTGTTTATCTGTGAACGGTATGATAATTGAATGCACGTTTCATTGTTATTCGAAGATTAAAGGTACTGTAATTTTTTGACTCTCTAAAAATACCACAACATGTTTGCAGCTATTTAAGAAACATGTTAACACTTGTTTATCTGAAAAACAATGCTACAGACAGTTAGTTATTCTCCTTGGAAAATATGCGCTCGGTGCCGCTGTTGTGCCCAATTTAGAGAATTGATTAGTTCATCTTGTCTTCGGGTTTTTAGAGTCGTTCGTTCATCACGTGACAGACCCATACGCTTTAACCATTTCAGTTTGAGTCGGAAAGAGATTTGATAATAATAATAATAATAACCAGCTCTTTATTTGTTAAAACAGTCAGTATAATAACCTTGACAGAAATTCACACATTTATAAACTGTAAAAAGCTACAATTTGAGACCAGAAATTCAGTAACTGTAAGAGTAAATAATAATTATAATGATGTATATAATTAATGTATTGTTAGTGTGATCAACGTTTGTGTAAGTACTACATGTTTGTAGACATGTTAGGGAACACAAAACATTTTAATTATATTTTGATAAAAATGAACAAAACTAACTCGAAAAAAAGATTTGTTCATTTTGCTGACCGAGACTCAAAGTTCCGAGGCGGTAAAATGATCTTAACTTCCCATCACTACTGTTTTGGTAGGTGAAACCCGCCCACTGCCAGTTTACTCAATTGTATTTCATTTCATTCATCGTCAAGTGCACTCATTCTTGTTCATGTGGTCAACCTGGAAACCTGTGGTTAAGTCTGAGGAGGAGGGGCCAGATAAAAAAAAAAAAAAAAAAACTCTCCAATATTTAGAATTTGGACTGCAATACCTAGTTCAACCACTCGGCCAATCCTACATACAACACATTTAAAGGGTAAGTTCATCCAAAAATGAAAATTCTGTCATTAATAACTCTTGTAAAAAAGGCCACCCCTTGAAAGTGAACTCTTCCGAACCCTCCCGCCTGTGTTCGTGATTTGGACTGTTCCTAATCTTTCCGCGGAGTGAGAACCAAGACATTATAGAGGCTGGATGTGTTGATATGTTTATAGTTAATATTTCATAGTTAAATTAGTTAGAAGTGGCCCGTTTAAGGATTGTGTGGATATATGTGTGCGTGCAAATAATCGTAAGTACATTTACATAATTAAATGTATGATAAGTTCACAAGCGAGATTAATGACCGCTGCCCTGGCATTCCGCCTAAATGTTTACATTGTTTATTATATTTGCACATTTTCTTGTTGACAAAATGTTATATTTCGCCTGTGTTTTTGTTTGATAGAATATTTAATGTTATTGCATATTAGGCTATAATGCATAGACTTAAGACGCATCTCAGGGAACATGTTCGGGCTTGTTCACCGGACGAGCTAGGCACGTGAGCTAGACGCACAGTGCAGTAGTGCGATCATTTAATAGAACTTTGAGTTGTGTTTGTATATATATATATATATATATATATATATATATATATTATATTTAGATAATTTACAATGCTGTTACTTATGAGTATTTAAGTACTGCTGTAAAGATCTGTTAATGTGTATTTATTCATTTATTCATATTTGTATACTGTTTTATATTTACAGAACCACACACATCTTTGCACAATAAATCACCCTGAAGTACATTCCTGGTGTGAGACCTAATGTTCTGACCGGACACCCTGTAGCCGTTCTATAAATCCGAACCTGAGTTAGACAAGAGTAGTCAGCAGTTTTTTCATGGTCCTTCGAGCCGGATTTGTGGATTGCTACAGACATGTCTCAACCAGAAAGAGAAGCCCCTGCTGTGCGGCCGAGGAGACGAGTTAACCCTCCAGCCTACTTAGAAGACTTTGAGCTCAGTGGACCTGGGTCTCATCAACAGCAATCACGGTCACTTACCTGCCAGGGAGTACTGGAGAATGAACCAAGTGTTACAGGTCATTCTAGATCCACTTCACCAGTGAGCCAAGCATCAGAACATTCTGAGTGGATACTGACTGACCAATGGGACTACACTTCTGAGAAGCTGAGAGAGGAGAATGCAGCATTGCAAAGGCAAGTGAAACAGCTGCCAGAGCTTACAGCCATGTTAGAGAAGATGAAGAGGGAGAACGCAGCCTTGCAACGACAATCCAGCCAACTCCCTGAGATCATTTCAGCATTCCAAGAGATGCGTCAACAGAATGCTGCGTTATGGCATGAGCTTCAAAGCTTGAAATCGAAGCAGAGCTCTCCACCCGAGTCGGTCACTCCACAAATGCCATCACCACGCTCTCACTCTCCAGCAGTTAACTTTCAGACTCCACAGCCATACCGCCCAATACCAGCTCCACGCTCTAGGTTGCCACCATCTGCCACTAAGAGACTGCCACACCCAGCTGTGCCAGAGGAAAGCTCAGAGTTTACTGAAGATCTGAGAAACATGAACATTTCTTCCTCCCCTCGTGAGAGACCCTCCTTTACAGCACATTATAGTGACTCAGCTCAGTTCAGGTATCCCAACACTTCCCCATATTCCCAGCCACCTCAGCTGCCTGAGTCCGTGGTCCCATCACAGGAAAGGAGGAGGTCAGCCCATGCAGAATACAGCTCAGATCATGTCTTACCCTCAAGTACCCAAGAGAAAATCTACAGAGGACCAGCCCCTACCATCCCCTGCCTAACGTCTTCTGATCCTAGGGAGTTTTCAAGACTGAGAATTGCATTAGAGAATATCCTGCCTGAAGATGCCACCGAACGTTTCAAATTTCAAATCCTCACAGACCATCTGAAACTGGAGGAGGCCCTCCTTGTGGCAGACTCTTACAGCAATTCCAGATTTCCCTTCACCAACACTATGAAAGCTCTGGATAAGATGTATGGTCAACCCCACCAATTAGCACTGCAACGAATCTCTGAGCTGATGGATGGAGCTAATATACGCAGTGGAGATGTAAAGGCCTTCAGGATGTTCGGACTGCAGGTGCGTTCGCTTGTCAGTATGTTGCAGCAGCTTGGCCACAAAGGTACTGTAGAGCTGGAATGTGGATCACATGTGTCTCGACTCCTGAGTAAACTGCCACATGACCTCAGATCAAGTTTCAAGCGGTACACCCACCCTTTGCAAGTCTCTATTCCTACTTTGCTGGACTTCGCTGATTGGTTGGAATATGAGCTTCAAGTACAGGAAGACAATAGCCAGTACGCTTGTTATACAAGGCAGGAATCTTCAGTGCATGGCAGAGAGGTGAGAAGAGAGTCTAAGCAGCTTCGCAGACCAACTACCATTCTACTTGGTACCGACAAGTCATATTCATCATCAATATCGTCAGCCACGTCTAAACCAGCTTCAGTCAGAGAAGAGAAGGTGAGAGCTTATTGTCCATACTGTGATAATAATAAACACTATCTGAATGGCTGTGACAACTTCAAGCTTCTTAGCAAAGACCTGAAAATAGACTGGATAAAGACAAAGAACCGATGCTGGCGTTGTGGTCGTGGACATCAAGCAGCTAACTGCACACTAAAGACTTTCTGCCCAACCTGCAACAAGAAGCACCTTATGGTACTACATGATGTCAATGACCAAGTCAAGCCATCTCAGCCAAGTGCAGCTCCTTCCAGTGCAGTTTTATATGTTGACAGACCAACCTCCGGAAGTAAAGTACTGCTCAAAGTGACTAAGGTTCTGATCAAGAATGGCAACGTGGCAATGGAAGCTTACGCCATATTAGATGATGGATCTGAGCGGACCATCATTCTGCATGATGCAGTGCAGAAATTAAGACTCGTGGGGGAGCCAGAGGACCTTGTACTTCGTACAGTAAGACAGGATACCCAGGTCATTCACGGGGCGGCAGTGACTTTTACTGTGTCCCAAACTGTTAACCCCAGCAAAGCTTACAAGATCCGTAATGCCTTCACAGCCAAAGCACTCGGTCTGGCAGAACATACACACCCAGTTAGTGTCCTGCAACAGAAATTTAAGCATCTTGCAGGGTTACCTCTACAACAGCTGGACAAGGTACATCCTGTTCTTCTCATTGGCTCTGATTGCCCTCACCTCCTCACACCCATAGAACCAGTCCGACTGGGGCCCCCTGGTGGGCCAGCAGCAGTAAGAACACGTCTGGGATGGACACTGCAGGGTCCAACTGAAGAGTTGAGCAGTCATCTTTCCCCTGACCAATGCTTCTTCACCTCGCTGCGGCCTGTCAATGATCTTTATGCAAATGTGGAGAGACTGTGGCAAATGGATGTTCTACCCTACCAGAGTGAAAAGGTGATTACCAGATCACGCCAAGACAAAGAGTCCATTCAGCTTCTGCAAGAAAACACAGTGAGAGTGGATGTTAATGGTATCCAGCGATACGCTACTCCTCTGCTCCGTGTCAAGAACATGCCTCGCCTCTGTGCTCCAAAGGAAGCAGTCCTGCCACAGTTGAGAGGAATCGAGAAACGGCTGGAAAGGGACCCTGTTCTAACTGCAGCATACCAAGAGGAGCTGGCCAGGTTAGTGCAAGCTGGTTACGTTGTAAAACTTAGTCAGGAGCAAGTGGACAAGACAAAGGAAGCCTGGTACATCCCGCACCACATGGTGCAGCATAATGGGAAGAACAGGGTGGTTTTTAACTGTTCATTCTCATATCAAGGACACAACCTGAACGAGCTACTGTTACCTGGACCAACACTTGGTCCATCTCTCCTGGCAGTCCTTCTGCGTTTCCGGGAGCACTCTGTTGCCATCAGTAGTGACATCCGCGGCATGTTCCATCAGGTACGCCTCTTGCCACAAGATAAACCTCTGCTGAGATACATCTGGAGAGACATGCAAAGAGACAGAACCCCAGATGTCTATGAATGGCAGGTACTGCCTTTCGGGACCACTTGCAGTCCGTGTTGTGCATCGTTTGCTTTACAGAAGCATGTTCTAGATCACAGCCAGCCTGGAGAGGACACACAAGTTTCAGTGGAGAAGTCATTCTATGTGGACAATTGCCTCCAGAGCTTCGCCTCCCGTGACATGGCCAAGAATCTGGTAGACAAACTCTGTAACCTTCTAGCATCTGGTGGCTTTGAGTTACGACAGTGGGCAAGCAATGACCCTTCAGTTATCAGCCATCTGCCAGCTGACATTCAGTCACCGAGTAGCATCCTCTGGCTCAGCGAAGGCCACCAAGAAGCTCAGGAATCAACACTTGGCCTGCACTGGAATTGCCAATCAGATACCCTCTCTTACAAACGACGCAAACCAGACAATGAAGTGCCCACAATGCGAAGCATCTACCAGATCCTTGCCAGCCAGTATGATCCCCTTGGCTATATTGTACCCTTCACCACTCGAGCCAAGGTGATAGTGCAGAGGTTGTGGGACAAACAAAGGGAGTGGGATGACCCCAGGCTGCCAGAGGACCTATTAGACTCTTGGAAACACTGGGAGAGTGAATTGGAAGATCTGCAGAATATCAGTTTGCCCAGATGTTACTGCAGCAAGGAACTAGACTGCTCTAGTAGTATTAGGCAACTTCACATCTTTTGTGATGCCTCAGAGAAGGCGTATGGATCTGTGGCATACTTAAGAACAGAGAACCCTCAAGGTAAAGTGGAGGTGGCCTTTGTAACAGCTAGGTCTCGTGTTGCTCCCAAGAAACAGCAGAGCATCCCTCGTCTTGAGCTGTGTGCAGCACTCACAGGTGCACAGCTTGCTAAAGTCCTGAAGGCAGAGCTAACGTTACCACTCAGCAGTGTCACACTGTGGTCTGATTCCACCACAGTGCTAATTTGGCTTTTATCAGATTCCTGTCGCTTTAAGGTGTTTGTGGGGACCAGAGTGGCAGAAGTACAGGACTTGACTGAATCTGACACCTGGCGTTACGTACAGTCATCCGACAACCCAGCAGATGCAATTACAAGAGGAAAGTCTCCCTCTGATCTCAACAAAGACAGCAGATGGAACCAAGGCCCAGCATTCCTCAGACAAAGACCAGACAGCTGGCCAGAAATGCCACCACTAGCTCACATAAGTGAAGACGGTGAGCTGAAAAGGTCAACTTTCTGTGGACTGTTAACCTCTGATCTGTCACTGCCAGATCCTCATAAATTTTGCACATTCACAGACTACTTAAAAGCTCTTATACAGCCATCATCAGAAAGCTCTCCCTTCATTGCAACTGCAGAAAACTACATAGAAGCTGAGCTCACAGCCCTCCGACAGATCCAGGCAGAATCATTCCCAGATGAGATATTGCACTTGAAATCTGGTAAACCTCTACCAAGCAATAGTCGACTGCTTTGCCTAGCCCCAGAACTAGATATCAGAACCAATCTCATTCGTGTTGGCGGTCGCCTACGACAAATCAGTCAACTAGACGAGGATACCATTCACCCCATTGTCCTTGATCCACATCACCCGCTCACCAAACTAATTATCAAAGACTATGATGACTGTTTACATCACCCTGGACCAGAGAGGGTGTTTGCGGAGCTCAGGAGAAAATACTGGGTATTAAGAGGACGAGCAGCAGTTAAACACCACCAACGCCAATGCGCTGAATGCCAAAAATGGCGGGCTAAACCGCATCCCCCCAGGATGGCAGACCTCCCACCTGCCAGGTTAAGAATTCACCAGCCAGTTTTCTATTCAACAGGTATAGATTGCTTTGGTCCCTATCTCATAAAGTTTGGACGCCGAAATGAGAAGCGTTGGGGGATCATCTTCAAGTGTATGACCACCCGTGCAGTGCATATTGATCTCCTCACAAGTATGGACAGTGACTCATTCCTGATGGCCCTTCGTCGCTTCATTGCACGACGAGGGAAACCCTTCGAAATCCTGTCAGATCAGGGAACGAATTTCAAAGGTGGTGAAAGGGAACTTCGGGATGCCTACACTGCTCTTCAACCTGAGCTCCAAGCTCAACTGGCAAGCCAGCAAATTAGGTTTACATTCAATCCACCTAATGCCCCACATTTTGGTGGATGCTGGGAACGGGAAATTCGATCCTTGAAAACAGCCCTACAAGTGACACTCGGAGCACAGACAGTCACTGAAGAAGTATTGCGGACTGTTCTCATTGAAATTGAGGGGATCCTCAATGCCAAACCTCTTGGTTACATATCTTCAGACATTGCTGACCCTGACCCGGTTACACCCAACATTCTGCTGATGGGGCGGCGGGATGCCTCACTTCCCCAAGTGACATACCAGGATTCTGAGCTTCTGAGTCGACGGAGATGGAGGCATAGTCAGCTGTTAGCTGATCACTTTTGGAGGCAATTCATCCGTAACTACCTACCCAGCCTTCAAACCAGACAGAAATGGATATCAGAAACAGACAACCTACAGATAGGTGAAACTGTTATGATTGTGGATCCACAGCTACCTCGTGCACTTTGGCCTGTTGGAAGGATTGTTCAAGTTTTCCCTGGGAAGGATAACAGAGTCAGATCAGCTGAGATCAAAGTGAAAGACCGAACTTACCTAAGGCCAGTGACCAAGATCATCTGTCTACCTCCTTTGGCTGAATGACATTGCAATACTTAGTAAGGCCCTTGTTGTTCAAATTCACCTTGTGAATTTGGGGGCGGCTGTAAAAAAGGCCACCCCTTGAAAGTGAATTCTTCCGAACCCTCCCGCCTGTGTTCGTGATTTGGACTGTTCCTAATCTTTCCGCGGAGTGAGAACCAAGACATTATAGAGGCTGGATGTGTTGATATGTTTATAGTTAATATTTCATAGTTAAATTAGTTAGAAGTGGCCCGTTTAAGGATTGTGTGGATATATGTGTGCGTGCAACTAATCGTAAGTACATTTACATAATTAAATGTATGATAAGTTCACAAGCGAGATTAATGACCGCTGCCCTGGCATTCCGCCTAAATGTTTACATTGTTTATTATATTTGCACATTTTCTTGTTGACAAAATGTTATATTTCGCCTGTGTTTTTGTTTGATAGAATATTTAATGTTATTGCATATTAGGCTATAATGCATAGACTTAAGACGCATCTCAGGGAACATGTTCGGGCTTGTTCACCGGACGAGCTAGGCACGTGAGCTAGACGCACAGTGCAGTAGTGCGATCATTTAATAGAACTTTGAGTTGTGTTTGTATATATATATATATATATATATATATATATATATTATATTTAGATAATTTACAATGCTGTTACTTATGAGTATTTAAGTACTGCTGTAAAGATCTGTTAATGTGTATTTATTCATTTATTCATATTTGTATACTGTTTTATATTTACAGAACCACACACATCTTTGCACAATAAATCACCCTGAAGTACATTCCTGGTGTGAGACCTAATGTTCTGACCGGACACCCTGTAGCCGTTCTATAAATCCGAACCTGAGTTAGACAAGAGTAGTCAGCAGTTTTTTCAACTCTTATTAACCCTCATGTCGTTCCAAACCCGTGAGACCTCCGTTTATCTTCGGCACACTGTTTAAGATATTTTAGATTTAGTCCGAGAGCTTTCTGTCCCTCCATTGAAACTGTGTGTAACGTCTACTGTCCATGTCCAGAAAGTTAAGAAAAACATAATCAAACTGGTCCATGTGACATCAGAGGGTCAGTTAGAATTTGTTGAAGCATCGAAAAAAAATTTTGGTCCAAAATTAATAAAAATTACGAGTTTATTCAGTATTGTCTTCTATTCCGGGTCTGTTGTGAGTGCATTCACGATGCTGCTGACGTGTTTACTGGTGCTCCCAATTAGTGCTGCAACAATGCATCGACGTCATCGATTACGTCGACTACAAAAATACGTCGACCTGTGTGAAATGGAGAAAGTTGCATTCTATCACAAAAACAGAGACCATTGTTATCAAAAGTATGTGAATACTTTAAACACAGGACAAATAAAATGGCCCTTTGTTCCCTTTGTAAAACCGATATGGTGAACCACGGCAGCACAACTGCGATGCGCGAGCACCTCAGAGGAAAACATCTTGGCGCTCTCCGGTGTTACGGTTTAACTGGTTACCGTGTGATCTGCTGACCAACTTCCTGGTTCAGGTCTTATATTCTTGCGCTTGCGGCATTCTGAAAAGTTGATTGATGTTTTTAACTCGATGCGGTGCGGACGTGCCTGGAAAAAATGAGCGTGTCGCGAACGCGTCGCTTCCATTATGAGCGTGCTTATCGCGCGCCTACATTGGAAATAACGAACTTGAACGCGTAATAGACGTGATATGTGAACGGCCCCTTAAAAGAGTCACAAACCACCGAGCCACCCCAAATCAGCTCCAGATGTCTGCAAACCATGCTAAAGCATAGCAGAACCCTGACTACATTTTATGGTTTGTGATGCTAAAGAACATTTCATGACATCTCAGACAACTGTAAATTTATGGCTACTGTGGTTTAATTATAAATGCTATCATAAGCTCATATTTACCATAGTAAAATAATTTTCTTTGCCTCTTATTTATTTTATACTGGAAAAACTTTAACCACATAAGTTGAAAATGAATAAAGGTTGAAATATTATATTAGAAGTTGTACTTATTTTTTTTTTTGGTAAAGTTATCCAAAGCATTCATTAGCTAATTAAAAAAAAACATTAGATTAATTATTTATCGTAATAAAAATAATCGTTAGATTAGTCGACTAATCGAAAAAATAATCGTTAGATTAGTCGACAGAAAAAATAGTCGTCAGTTGCAGCTCTACTCCCAATAACAAAGATAACACGTCAGCAGAGTGTACGAAAGCAGCGTCACTGCAGTGTTGTGAACCCACTCAAAACAGACCCGGAAGAGAAGACAATGCCGAATTGATGGCTTTCTTTATATTTCTTGTAAGTAAATTAGCTTTATCTCTACATTTTATTTTGACTGTTTCTCAAAATTCTATGAGTTTAATCATGCATTATAATGACTTGAATTTCTAGATGGTTCTATTTTTTTTATTATCATTCATAATCGCCATAATCCTCTTTCATACATTTCTCTGTCAAACTTTTTCAGAAATTTATTGTATTGTCATTTATTGGGCAAATAAAATCTTAAACAACTAAATAGTATTTATTCACACATAAAAAAAAGTTAATATTTTTTAAAATGCATATTTTATTTTTTATTTTGTATGGCCTCCTTAGGCCTTGATAACAGCTTGCATTTTTGTGTACATTGTTTTTATGTACAGTCTCTGTTATTGACTTACAGATAGTTTCTAGTTGTTCCCTTTTTTGATTAAACTTTTTGATTAAATCTCATCTTATCCAACAAATTTTTTTTTTTTGCATTAGAAATACAACTGTGACTAAAGAGCTTAATCTAATCTAACTATCTAATCTTTCATTTTAAGTCACTGTCATCCATTGACTGCAAATAATTTCTTCTCCCTCTTCATCTTTCGGATATTTTCTCCTCTGCTAAAGAATCTTTTAAGCCTCTTAAAAGTCCTCCTCTCTACTCGACTAACACTTTTTGACTTTAAGAGTTCTTTTAGGGGGTAAGATGCTTTGTGAATAATACTGCTGTGTTCAATACATCGATACGACAATGTATCGTCACAGAGATTTGACAATATGGGTATCTATACAGCTGTCTCTGTATCAATATTGAGGCACGTGTGAAGCAGTGGACCGCACAAGAACACTGTTTACAATGGAGTAGAAAAGTGCGAGGTTTGTAAAAAGTAATGAATAGAGCATAATATATAGGCTAACAAGGTTTAATCTGGCCACAGAGGAACACAACCAGGGTTGCCTGATATAAAGAGACCTAATCCCTGAAACAGAGCTTTCCACTTCCGCAATATAGAAATATCTGGTAAGTGTGCTACTTATCTTTGTCAACCTGGCAACCATGTGCTCGCACTCTCTCTCCAAAACGTGCTTGCTTTCTGAAAACGCCAGTAAAATTGCAGTTTAGCAATCTCCACTTCAATATCCAATTCTCAGAAAAGTGTAATTCATCTAGTGTTCATTAATTAAAGAGAGAGAGAGAGAGAGAGAGAGAGGTGGTGTGTGTATTAATTACCACTGTTTTGCCACTTCAGCTTGTAATTACCTTGGAAAAAGTTAATGTACCTCTTAAGCAATTAAGCTATTTTATTGATAAAATTGCGGAGTAGAGCTAAAATGTAAGTTTTGCTGAATGTCTGTGTGTGTGTTAATTTGTGCAAAGATACCTACCAGCAATGTTAAGATTATTTTTTGATATATAAATTAGTAAGAGTACATTACAATATAAATGTATTAGAATAAGTACATTATTATTTATGGGCTTAAAAACAAGAGGCAAACAATCAGAATATTGTAGTACCTGATGGGGAGTGCCCAATGTAAACATGAAACATAAGCCATTACCTATTTTGTACTGTGCAGAGTTATAGAAGACCTTCATAATGCAGAGGTCAGCTGCCTGCTCTGTAGGAATGTAACAAGTCAATTAAAAATTTGATTCATGATTTTGATTTCACAATTCGATTCACAATTTTTTTTTTTTTTTTTTTTTTTTTACAAAATAAGATTTAAGACCAATAATAAATTAAATGAGTCATTTTATTATTGCTTGGACAAATATTGCACATGTCTTTGTGAAATTGAAAAATAACACTATAATAATATACTGTAACAGAAATGAGTCGAACCAGACATATTAAAGAGTCTATCAAAGCTGTGTGCATTGAAACATGAGAGCCGAATTCCTCAGGAAGTCATAAATCAGATCTAGTGCCACAAGAACCAAGCAAGATGACCAACCAACTTGTTCACACAACAGCTTTGAACATTAACACCACTAGAGTAATTATTTACAATTTCAATTCAAAGAACAGAAATTTGGTGCCAAATGTGTTGTTCGTAATGGAAATGCAACGCTGGACATCACATGTAAACCCAGGAGATCAAGTTAAACATTTCCATTGACTTCCCCCACCTAGCAGAACCAGACTGAAATTCCTAAAGGGGAAAGGGCTTTAAACCTCTGTCTCTACAGAACATCCCTATGTCATGAGAATGGCAAAGAAACTGCTTTTTGTACATATATATGGACCAGAATGAACTCAAAAAGACTTATAAATGAATCAGTCCATCGCTTCACTCCATATTCATTTATGTGTAACCCACACATTTGACTATCACGTTATAATCACTTATTGTGTATGTGTTTTTTTATAACTATGGCTTTTTTTACAACATTTGAGGTGTGGCCAACAGGCCACTTTAAATACTTTGGACACCATGAAGTCTGTTTTTTTAGTTCTAGCATTGCTTGTGCTATCAGTCATGCCTTGCTTTCAATCTGCTTTTTAGTCTCTGCTATTAGTCATGCCTGCTCTTAGCTTTTAGCTTGTAGCTTTACTACCTAGCTTTAGCTTTTAGCTTCTAGCCATGCAGTTTAATCATCATTGTTCTTTGAGCGCGGTTCTGCGTTCTTCAGCCTGCATGCCTGCTGTTACTTAGCCACGATGAGAAGGAACACAACCTAGTCTCGTCAAACTTTATTTATTTTCTTTTCCGTTTGAGAGTTTCGTGTTCTGAGTTAAGTTTTGTAACGTCGAGTCTCCGACGCCTGACCTCGGGTGCCCGTTCAACTTCACCCAGCACACACGACTCTGCACCTTCAAACCAACGCCCAACAACCACGGGCTCCCCAAGACGTCACTTCAGCCACTACTGAACTTCCAGCCAATCAGCGACACCGGGATAGCCCTTTCAATGGGAGTCCCTTTCACAGGAAATGAAGGCAATGTATCCCCAGATATTTGTTGTGCTGTTGTATCTAATATAATTTTTGTCACATTGAGGAACTCAATGCGAGGGCTAATTACGTGATTGATGGTGCATTCATGTCTATGCAATTTAACGTATTGTTGTAAACTTGGGATTCCATATTTCCATTCTCTTAAACTCATCTTTCCCTAACTTTCGATCTTCCTGCAACTTGTGTGAATGTGTGAGTGCGTGCGTTTATGTGTTAGATTAGCTTATATGTCTTAGATTTATCTATAATAATGCCTTATTCATATTGAAAAGAGAAGTATCTTGTGTTTTGTGCTTACAAGGTAATGTTTTAAACTGCTGATCTTGTTACTGTGCTAATTGATAGTGTTTTCACTATAGTTTGGATATTAGTATCCAGCGCAGATTTGATGTTAAACGCCTCGTGCACTGAATCGCAGGGCGTCTCAATGACCAGCCGTAAAACAGTGATTCTGTTCAAATTCCCTTTAAAATCTTAAAATGATTCCCTTTGAGCTAAATCGACCTGTTTCCCTTACAATAACAATATAGCATTTGCATATTATTGCTCATTTGTTGGTTTTGATTGCTTCTATTGTCCCCATTTGTAAGTCATTTTGGATTAAAGCATCTGCTAAATGACTAAATATAAATATAATGTACATTTAAAACAAGCCCTAAATCAAATAAATAACACAAATAAAATAATTCTCTTCATATAAACGAAATAAGGCTTTGTCTGTGCTCTTTCCATTTAAAATTACAGCCAACCAATGCATTTTAATCATGATCCAAACAAAGATGCTGCATACATGCAACATGAGCAGTTTATATCTAAATTTGTCTATGTAATTTCAACATTTGAAGCAAAAACAGAATGGTTTGATTTCAGTTTTGTGAAACTATACATAAAAATATCTGAATGAAACTGAAAGAGCAGACAAGCTGAACGAGATGCAGATTCACTCTCTGCCAGCAGGTGGCACTTAAAGCGTTTCCTTGGTTTCCACTGTAAACAAAGCAGCGCTGCACTTATGAACTTGAATATGCATCATACAGGGGCAAGATAAAAATAAAAAATACCATCTAAACTTTTCTAAACATAGTTCCCCTCAGACATACATTCATATAAACTCCTATCCCTAAATGAATCACAATTTGTTTATCATCTTCAACCGATTTGAATCGTCACATATTTGAATAAGTTTTCAACTGTCTTGAGGTTAATCGTTACATATCTACTGCTCTGCCAATAGTTAGAAATGGCCGTATACAGGGCTCCAAACTGCGACTACAATGGTCGCATTTGTGACCATAAATATTAAAATGCGAGTTTTTGCTGAGGTCGCCACTGGCGACTAGCCCTATGTATTTACATGTTATCTCTTAAAAAATCGCATGTAATGCCTTTTTTCCTGATTGTTTTGCATTCACATCTTTTATGTTCGCGCATTGAAGGTTTAGTGGGAAAAAGAGTTTTAAACAGTCCTCATCTGCCGCGCAGCAGCGCTGACACACACCTGATAAACGCGGGAGAGAGAGAAATGATGGAGACTTGAAGAGAAAGTGCCGAAAAACAGCGTCTATTTCGTTCATAAATTGAACAATCTACAAGAGGTAAAGCTGTCATCTGTGTGGATATTGGCAATATCGTTAACAGTTCTCGTTTATAATCATAAGGATTCTTCTTAACAAGATCTTAGTCCATGCTGTGTTCTGTTAATGCATGAACTTCATTATTTGACGTGCACTTGCTGTCCAGTAATCGCAAAAAGCTTTGTGCTTTGTTAATTTTTAATTTACAAAGTATCAGCTTTAAAATTATTCCAAATTCATAACAAAATTCTAACAATAAATACAGTTTTGGTGCTCTTTAAGGGGCCGTTCACATATCGCGCCTAAAAACGCGTGGAAAACGCTAGTCGTGCCGCTTTCTGATTTTTTTCCAAAAGCTCTCGGGCTCTTGCGCTCCCGAGGCGTCTGTTGTTGCTAAGCAACCATGAGCTGCTCTCTCCCTGAAGACGTGTAAATTTCAGCAACGGATAAATGGATTTGCAGCTCTAAAAATCGCTTGCAGTAGCTCTGTTACTAAATTTATTTAAAAATGGCTATCGATATACAGCTATGATCAGCTGTTCCTTCATCTTGACTGAGCTTTCAACGTTGGTACTGGAAAGGATGAAGCTGATTGGTTGGTTGTTGTCACATGACCTGCGGTGCGCTTGCGGGATTCTGAAAAGTTGAGATGTTTTTAACTCGATGCGGTGCGGGCGCGCCTGAAAAAAAGAGCGCGTCGCTTCTATTATGAGCACGCACGCATACCGCGCACCTACATTTGAAATAACGAACTTGAGCGCGCAAAAGACTTGACATGTGAACGGCCCCTAATGCGGCAGGCGCGATCGCGAGTAGTGCCTCAGTTCAAGCAGCACGTGAACCTATAATACCTTGCTCTTTACTACTAGAGTACATAATGAACATGAATTAACATCAAAAGGCAGGCTATTTTATAAGAGATTCTACAGTACAAAACTTTCAAACTGCGGAAAACGTGTAAAGCTTGTAAACATTGCAACGTAATATTAACCTCAGTAACCTTTCAGTGTCCATAAGCTCATCAGTCAGCTAGAAAAATAACTATAAAGAGGAGCATTTTGCTATATTCATGAGCTATTGAAGTTTAATATTTTTTACTTAAACTGTTGTCTACATGATTCAACTCCTATAACATTTAATTTCACTAATTATGAAAAACAGACTGAAAGTGTGAAAGACATGCACTCTTAAAAATAAAGGAGCTTAAAAGGTTCTTCACAGAACAATTTTGGTTCCACAAAGAACCATTCAGCCAAAGGCTCTTTGAAAAACAATCTCTTTCTGAACTTTTCCTAATCTGTTATTGTCTTCAAATGTTAAAGGTTCTTTATGAAACCATTTAGACAGGAAAAAAAGGTTCTTCTATGGTATAATGAAGCACCTTTATTTTTAAGAGAGTATGACAACATTTACAGGATGCATTGAGGAGGACCCCAAACTATACTCAAGGGCCAAGTGTTGCTTATGGTCCATGATATTGGTACAGATTTTGTGTAATAAACAACACATTACTGTATATTTCAGGTTGGAAAAGACATTTAGCTCCCACTTTAAGTGAACCTTCATTCCCAGGTCATCTACAAGATGGATTAAAATGCTGATAAAGTCAAGAAAAGATGAGTCATAAACACATCAGTATGATTAAAAAGTTACAATGTAAAATAAATAATTTAAATAAAACACATAAAACATGTTTATTCTGTGGCACCTAAAAAAATCATTTGGCACCTAAGTTTTTTTACTCGATTTTTTTGTTTGGAGCCCTGCTATAGTATGCAGTGTTTAATAAACGGTTGTTTTAGTAAATTCAGCTGAGGTGAAAATCCGTGCAGCACTGTATCATAATACGTATCATATCATGACTTCGCTAGTGATACACAGGCCTAGTGATTGTGTGTTTTTTTAACTAGGATCTTCTCTTTCATTTCAGGGTGTTGTTTTTTTTGGTCACTTTTCTAGAATTTTGTCACTAGGAGCAACTCAGTGCACTAACACCCTTCAACCAATGGTCCGTGGGTGTGACATCTAAGGATAAGACCATGTTGTCATATTCTGACCCTTATGTTCTAACAACAACTGTGAAAATTTATTCTAATATGGTAAAAAAAAAATGCTTTAGAAACAATTTTCACTCAAAATGTGCTAGTAAATTTCTCAATTGCAATGAAACAAGGAACACTTTGAATGTACTGTATAAATACAGAGGGGTTTTTTTTTCTTATAAAACATAGTCTATAAAAACAGTGTATAGTTTACCTTTGGAAAACTTTCTTGGTAGATTTAGCTCTTAACGTTGAGATGAAATGGAAGTATTTGCAGATAATTTCTTCTGTATCACGAAGTACATCCAAGTGTAATGAATTATCAAAAAGTAAAAAATGTCCAATCGATTCTACTACTCCCCAGCTCAATTTAAATGTGTGTAGAAATATGCAGATGGAATATTTAGTTGACATCTCTGTTAGTGTTCCAAGGAAGAAACAAGGTCATACAGGTTTGGAACAACATCAGATCTTAAAAAAAGCATATCTCTCTGAGACCCCCATTGATCATTAGCTGGCAGACAGTCTGATATCCAAAGAGTCTGATGTTTTCTTTTTCTCTCCACAAGAGTATGTGAAGGGAAGGTGAAGGGAGATTAGAGGGAAAGCAGTTTTATCAATTAGATTAAAAAAAATCACATCTGTAATATAAAGGGAATAACAAACTAATGTGTAATTTAAGTATGGCGATGAAAAGTGTTCTAGAGGACGCAGGAAATGGAATCAGTGCCAGGCAAAGAGCCTCACACAGTCAGCGCAGTATCCAAACTATGATAACATTATAGACCAACAGAGGAGTCTGGTCTCATGAGGAGAAGTGCGTTAGGCTTTTCAAAAGCGGCGGTGATGAGGCTCCATTTACGTAAGGTGTGCCCCACCACACGCCGCCAGCGCCCCTCCTCTCACACACCCACTCCTGTCGGGAGCCTGGTGTAGGGCGGTGATTTGGACGGGGTGACGGTGACAATCAGGGAGGAGGCAGCTGACTCGTCACAATATATATATATATATATATATATAGACACACACACACACACACACACACACACACACACACATATATATATATATATATATATATATATATATATATATATATATATATATATATATATATATATATATATATATATAAAGAATCTCTCCCATGTATGAACTCACTTTAACTTTAAAAAACATTAATTATTTGTAATTTTTCTGTTATTCCAAGTGTCAAAATATCATGTGGTGTGACTGTCTGGTCCTGACTTATTTTATTTTTTTATTTTTTTGTAAACATCTTTGAAATTACCCTAAATTTATCCAAATTAATTGTATGCACTATTTGGCATTATTTTCATAGTGTTTTGTAATCCAAGTGTTTTTTAACCCATTGCAAAGCTTTTGTACTTATATTCCGATCATAATATACAAAGAAACTTTGTCCCATGATGTCCATTTTATGAAATATGTATTATTTATATAAATGGTTATTTATAATCTGCTCCTGTATTAAGGGTACTTAAAAGGGAATAAAAGTTGGTGTTTTATTGCCACTACTATTAATTTCAGATAGAAACTGGATTCATTTTCCAGCTGAAATGAATATGAATTATCTACACATACAGTTGACTGCAGTTTCCATCTAAAATGAATACCCAATGAATACCCAACTCAAACCCCTGTGGTACAAGCACATCTCAGACACAAATGATGTCTCATTATAGGGGATTTTGCATCAAGCTTTTCCACTTACCCTTGTCTACCAAGTGTACACCGTTGCCTGCCTGCCTGAGTGATACTAGTGGGTGCAGTTGAGTTTAATTACACCAAAATTACAAGCGGCTTAAGGGATTACCTGCACATGATATTGTAATGATGAGTATGCTGAATATCTGCTTTCTGCTTTAATGGCTCTGCGGATACTGGCATTTCTGATAAGCCTCTCAGGAGTCCATCTGGTGTGCATTCCTGCTGTGATTTACAGAACATCACACCTAATATGGGTCAGCTTCCCATATCTCATTCCTATTCTTCTGCACCTTCTCATTTTCCTCCATCCATAACTGTAGGGAAGTTAATGCAGGCTGAAAATGAACTTTTTATTGCTGTCGAGTTCATTATTCTGTCCTCCTTCTGTGATTCTTTGTTACACAACTTTACTGCTCCTTTTTTCTGCTTCTCATAAGCTGTAAGTAGGTCATTCTGTTCTTGATTTAGGAGCAGTTGGAATATTTTAGACCAGTTTTGCTGCAGCAGATTTCAGTGTGTGGAATATTTTAGTTTTTGTTTCTGACTGGCTACTCCTAATGTAATAGGGAATATTTATAGAATCAGCAGTGGCCATTATAAAGGTAATTTTTTGTGCATTAAAAGAATAGTTAACTCAAAAAAAAAAAAAATTGTCATCACCCTTATCTTTAGTTTGGAGTCCTTTTTTTTATCAAATAAGTGGCTACTAGGGATGGGAACTGTCTGGAAGTTAGCAAGTTTGTTTCTTTCATTAAAAAAAAAGGAAAAAAATACAGTATTTTTAACAGTTATAGTTAAAAATACTGTTCTTCTGGATTTAGTCTTTCTCAGTTTGTTCTGTTTCTTCATGTTATTCCAGACAGACTGGGTGATGGTGAGATCAGATCTCTGTGTGGAGCACTGGCTACTGTCAGACTCCTTCAAATCTCACTGGATTATTACATTTAGTGGCAAAAATAATGTTTGGAAATGTAAACTGATATTTACTCCTCACACATAGAAATAACTGCCTTAAAAACAATTGTTCTTGGTGAAAATACTAGTGGCCTAAGACTAAGACTGATATATATTTCAAATGTTTATTTCTTTAGGTTTGATGATTATAATTGACAACTAAGGAAAATCCCTAAATTCAATATCTCAGAAAATTAGAATATTGTGAAAAGGTTCAAAATTGAAGACACCT
Organism: Carassius gibelio; assembly: GCF_023724105.1. NCBI lineage: Eukaryota > Metazoa > Chordata > Actinopteri > Cypriniformes > Cyprinidae > Carassius > Carassius gibelio. Next base: position 9,852,268 of record NC_068387.1, read on the forward strand.
GGTGCCACACTCTAATCAGCTAATTAACTCAAAACACCTGCAAAGGCCTTAAATGATCCCTCAGTCTAGTTCTGAAGGCTACACAATCATGGGGAAGATTGCTGACTTGACAGTTGTCCAAAAGATGATAATTGACACCTTGCACGAGGAGGGCAAGACACAAAAGGTCATTGAAAAAGAGCTGGCTGTTCACAGAGCTCTGTGTCCAAGCACATTAATAGAGAGGCGAAGGGAAGGGAAAGATGTGGTAGAAAAAAGTGTATAAGCAATAGGGATAACCGCACACTGGAGAGGATTGTGAAACAAAACCCATTCAAAAATGTGGGGGAGATTCACAAAGAGTGGACTGCAGCTGGAGTCAGTGCTTCAGGAACCACTACGCACAGACGTATGCAAGACATGGGTTTCAGCTTCGCATTCCTTGTGTCAAGCCATTCTTGAAAAACAGACAGCGTCAGAAGCGTCTAAAGACAAAAAGGACTGGACTGCTGCTGAGTGGTCCAAAGTTATGTTCTCTGATGAAAGTAAATTTAGCATTTTCCTTTGAAAATCAGGGTCCCAGAGTCTAGAGGAAGAGAGGAGAGTCACACAATCCACGTTGCTTGAGGTCCAGTGTAAAGTTTCCGAAGTCAGTGTCAGTGATGGTTTGGGGTGCCATGTCTTCTGCTGGTGTTGGTCCACTGTGTTTTCTGAGGTCCAAGGTCAACACAGCCGTATACCAGGAAGTTTTAGAGCACTTCATGCTTCCTGCTGCTGACCAACTTTATAGGAGATGCATATTTCATTTTCTAACAGGACTTGGCACCTGCACACAGTGCCAAAGCTTCCAGTACCTGGTGTAAGGACCATGGTATCCCTGTTCTTAATTGGCCAGCAAACTCGCCTGACCTTAACCTTAAAAAAATCTATGGGGTATTGTGAAAAGGAAGATGCGATATGCAGAAGAGCTGAAGGCCACCATCAGAGCAACCTGGGCTCTCATCACACCTGAGCAGTGCCACAGACTGATCGACTCCATGCCACGCCACATTGCTGCAATAATTCAGGCAAAAGGAGCCCCAACTAAGTATTGAGTGCTGTAAACGCTCATACTTTTCATGTTCATACTGATCAGTTAGCCAATGTTATATTCCCCAAGTTATATTCTAATTTTCTGAGATACTGAATTTGGGGTTTTCCTTAGTTGTCAGTTATAATCGTCAAAATTAAAAGAAAAAAAAAGGCTATTTCTCACGCAAACAGTTGAGCTGGACGTGCCAAATTTAATCAGCCAAGAACCACTAATTCAACCACTCATTGAACCATTTTACTTAGTAAGGGAGTGATTAAAACTGATGGTCTGAGAGTCACTTTTGAACAGATTTATTAAAGTATCTGCTCATAAGCGTCATTTGTTTGTAAATCGGACCACATCGGTCATGCTATTTGTTGTTGTATGTAACTAGTAAAGACATTGTAGTTTTCAGATTTATTCAGTCTAGTCATTGCTTTGTAGTGTTTAGTGAACCCTAATTGCAATGTAATTTTAATGTGAAGAGCCTAGATGTTGAAGAAGTTTAACATCATGAAAATCCTTAAAAATATAACTGAGCGATGACTAATAGCTAATAGCTTTCATATTGCACAAAAGGTACCGTTGTCTTATTATTTTTGTCAGAATTTGCATTTTTGGGTGATCTTTTTGGTAACACTTTAGAATAAGGTTCCATTAGTTAATGTTAGTTAATGTATTAATTAACATGAACAAACAATGAATAATACATTTATTACTGTATTTATTCATCTTTGTTAATGTTAGTTAATGAAAATACAGTTATTCATTGTTAGTTCATGGTAATACACAGTGCATTAACTAATGTTAACAAGCAAAACTTTTGATTTAAATAATGCATTAGTAAATGTTGAAATTAACATGAACTAAGACTTATAAATGCTGTAGAAGGATTGTTCTTGCTTAGTTCTTGTTAACGAAAGTAGTTAACTAACATTAACTAATGGAACCTTATTCTAAAGTGTTACCATCTTTTTATATAGGAGCTATATATATAATTTGAATAAACAAAATGTGTTCAGTGATTAACAACTGTAATGCCAACTCTCCAATAAACAGGTTCCACTAAATGTGTTCCATAGTTTCATAACAAGATAAGTGTGATTATCCTTTTTTTATAATGCACATCCAGTAGGAATATTAAAACGAAAAGCCAAGCAAATAAAGGGCCCAGTATCGCACACTAACTCCAAGCCTAACCGACAAGTAATTTGGCTGAAATAGCTCTAAGTTGTTAACTATTTCTTGATGATGGTAAGTATTTGGATAGTTGACATTGAAGTGTAATGCAATGTGACACACTAAACTTATAAAACCATTTTAAATGGTAAGGTATTTGTCTGAAGTTATATTAAACCACATTTGACTGTTTAAGTGAACAGATTCATGGAATTATATTAGGTTAATGAATTAAGTACTAACATTTATTAAATAATTAAAAATGTTATGTAATTGTTGCAGGGGGGACCAGTCCATATAAGCTGCACAAACTCTGCATACCCAAGCCATTTGAGAGAATGAGTCCATATATGGACTAATTAATATTAATATTTCTATAAATGTCCTTATTTTATGAGGTGCAACATAAGATTATGTATTCAATAGCTGGGATTATGTATGTAGCTATGTAAATTATTATCTGCCAAATGATGATAATTTTCTGTAAATATAGATGGATCTGGGTAAGCGGATTCACAACAGCTTTGGAGCCTATGTTCTGAATTTGTACGTTTAAATGATGTGTGTATATCTTTATTCACAGGTCATGGGCTGGTGCTTCAGGAGGGGTTTGCTCTTCCCAGAGATCATCTGGGCCGAAGGCTTATGGCCACAGCCGGAGACAATGAGACAGAGAAGAACTGCACAGAACCAGGTAATTCATACATCACTTCATAATGACAAATGACTTTTCCCCAGTTGAGTGATCACTTGCCTTAGGACGAACTTCATACTGAGAACAGACAAAAGACATAACAATTCCCAGGTACCCCAGGCGGCTGAAAATTTATTGAAAATCCTCCAACATGGTTTGATTATTGTAATTTAAAGCATTTTACAAAGTTTTATTGTATTAAGATTGTTACATATCTAAACCACCCTGTTCTTTAAGATTTTTTTTGCATTTTGATATCTGGCTGAACATTAAGTGTATTGAAGATTAGGCTCAATATTCCCTACTCACTCAAAACAGATGTCCAACTAAGACTGCACCCCGAAACCTACCAATTGCGAAAATCTGTTCCGTTCAAGATTTGACTATTGATTTCAAAGTTTTCCTCCTTATATAATTTCAATGTCTTTGATTTATTGTGTGCATCTCTTGGTCCACACTTTGGGAAATGCTACTTGCTTCACACATCATTCCCTTTTGTCTGTTGCCGTTGATATTGTCAAGACAATGCTGATAAAGACATAAATCTTGATCGAAATGTAATATATGCATGAAAATGTCAATGGAATGGAGCCTGATCCTGCCATCTTTTTGAAATGAATTGTTCCAACAGTAAATTAGGCTTCTCTGACTGGAAATCGTTATCACTCTTATCGCTCTGGGCAGCTTTGTGGAAAGACAAAAGAATTGTAAGGGAAGATTTGTGATTATGAGAGAAATGGATCTGTGGCTTTGCCTTGTGCATTCTATAAATGGAAGCAGGAAAGCTATTTTTAGATGTTTGTCCCCTCGACATCCCTGTGACCACAGGAGATGCTGGGGAAGATGAGGCCAGATCTTTTGATGTATCGTGGGAGTCCTGGCATCTCAGCACCTGAGGGCTTTCTCATCAAGCGGCTCTTATTTGCCGAACTCCGCAGTTGGGTGCACGTGAGCCCACGTTTCAGGGGATGTGTCTCTATTAGAGTTGTGAGCTGAGGAATTTTGTCATCGTGGGCTGATAGAATCTGCCCTTTCACTTCTCGTGTTTCGGTGTCTCAGGGAGTGTGGAAGAGCACAGCTTTCAGGCAGATTTGCTCAGCGGTATGCCACGCGCCATCGTCAAGTGCTGACATTGTGAATCTTAGCCTTGCTGCTCCCAGCCAGAATGAGCGGGCAGTGATCTGAGGTCTTTGCCAGCGACATGAGCGAGAAGGGAGAAAAAAGATGAGATATGTGCATCTCTGTCAGCAACCCTCCGAGCTGAAGGCCAGGTAGAGGTCACGTCAACTGTCACAACTGTGAAACATTCACTCATGCATTTACATTTTGCTGCGTGTGAGAACTTGCTAAGAGCACTTCTTTCTCACTGTTGTAATGTTGTTTATTCTTTTTAGGAACTGAAGCTGTTAGCGTTATTAGCCATTATGAAATTCACTCAGAAGAACAGCTGAATTAAATACTCCTTTTTTCTCCCCCCAAAAACGCCACCCTACAAAGATTGAGAATACTGTAATCAGATATGGAAAGGAGAGTGGCAGCACATCACCTTGGTATTGTCAAATGTATCAAAATCAACATTAGCAAAATAGTGCCTCTTATGACAAGCTACCAGACAACTTTTTTTTATTATTATTATCTTTTCCTTATATGATATTGGTATAGAGCTTGGCAACTAAAGAAATGTATATTCTTTTTTTTCTTTTCAATTCAATTAAATTCAAGTTTATTTGTGTAGTGCTTTTTACAATGCAAATCGTTACAAAACATCTTTGATTATGTTTCTACAATATTTAGTACCGTATTTTTCAGACTATAAGTTTTACCTGAGTATACGTCGCATCAGTCCAAAAATACGTCATGATGAGGAAGAAAACATATATAAGTCGCACCGGACTATAAGTCGCATTTATTTAGAACCAAGAGAAAACATTACCGTCTCCAGCTGCGAGAGGGCGCTCTATGTTTTCAGTTTAGACTACCCTCTCGCGGCTGTAGATGGTAGATGTTTTCTCTTGGTTCATTTCTATCGGTTCATGTCAAATTAATTTCGATAAATAAGTTGCACCTGACTATAAGTCGCAGGACCAGCCACACTTATAGTCCGGAAAATACGGTAGTAAGTGGTGACTGTCCATTTGTGCACATATGACAGGATTTTTTGAAAAATTAATACAAGACATAGTCAGCCAGACGATGAACATTTATTAATAATTAATAATTATTATATGATGCAGTCACACTTGTAGCAATATTAGCTAGTTCTTTTTTACTTAAGACTTTTGTAAGGCCCATATGTACCCTACTTCATTAATATCTTTCTGGTAATAAAGGTCTATTCTGAGTGCCATTCTCTAAAAATCAAACCTTTGAGATGGAGAATTTGGTTTATTTTGCAAGACTCATCTCCCTGTGGTAAAACTGCTGATATTTCTTTACAGCTCTTAGTTTCATTTGAGCTTCAGCCCAGATCTCCTGTGGCTTGTTTCCAAAATGCATCAGAGCAGCAGTTCAGCAACATTTTATGTTTTCCTTAAACCATTGTTCGTCCTTTTTATGTAGACATCAACACAGTGCCCACACATAATTATAGCTATAACTGAAAGAAGGTGAGTAATGGTTTATTTATTCGGCTTCTCTTGAGAGGTATAGTGTCTGCCGTCAGATTATTAAATCAAGATCCTGTGCAAAGCAGCACCAGTAAATTATACTACAGATTGTATTGCAGAAATTTGCCACAATATGGGTTGTTTTTGCCAGTAATAACCCACTTAGAGACGGAAAGCTGATCTGATTGACATTAAAAAGCAACCAACCAGAGTTTCCTGTTTTATGTGATGTTAAGAAGCGGGTAAATGTGAAATCAATGATGTCAAAATAATCAGCAAAAGTGCAAAGTGGTAGTGCATTCAAGAACTGAAACAGCAATCTCTGTGAAAGCTTACACAGTCAACACTTAAGCAATTTGTTTATAATGTTGTGCGACTTTGTGGTCAGAAATTGTATCCATCTAAAATAAATAAGTAGCAATTATTACATCTATTACAGTCCTGACTATAGAATAACATGTTTACTTGCTACTAATTGCCACTCAAATATCTTTTAAAGATTTTATGCCATTCATCTGGTTATTCCTCTAAAATTAGAGTGCATGCTGACTCCTGGACGTTGGACGTTGCATAGCTGTCAACCAATCAAATTGGAGCTGGCCTGATCCTGTCATTTTTGCATGCAACATGCATCAGACAGTCCCTAATGGGTCCATGGACATACTTTCTGGAGCATGTCATCAAAGATGTTCCTCCATTGTCATGTGGGGTGAAATGAGATGATTTAATTTGATGTGATGAGGGCATCTCTTCAGGTCAGGAATGGCATGAAAAATAACTAATAAAAACACTCAAACAACACAATTAAGTTAGCATGCAAAATAATTTTTTAGGGCTGGTAAGCGATTACAATTTTTCATCTAATTATTTACATGATGTGGTGATAAATGAATCTAATTAATCGCACATCAAAATTTGAAGAAATTGAGAAATTGCTCTGCAAAGATAATTTAAAGTAATTGTTGTGCAAAGCATCAAACAGAGATTACAAAAAGGAGGTTCAGCAATAAATATTTTGGTTGATAAAATTTATTACATGTACTCTTTTGGACCATGTGAGTAAATGATGACAGAATTGTCATTTTTGGTTGGGTGAACTATAACTTTAATAATTGATTTTCTTAATTTTATAATTATTACTAAGAAAATATTAAATTATTTCTTTAATGAAATTATTTTTTTTATAACTCATCCATTTATATTAAGCCTTAAAGTTCTGCATAGTTCAGGGCGTGGCCACTTGACTGACAGGTGGATTGCTTCTGCTGACAATGCTGTCAAGCTTGCCCTGCATCATATTAATCATCAACCGACTGTATGAAATGGCAGATGATCCACATACTGTAGGTCTGGGGCAGGGCAAGTGTGTTAAATGCGTTAATAATTTTAACGCATTATTTTTCTCTTAATTAATGAATCTAATTAAACACATTAAATTACCAGCCCTAATTTTTTTAGCTGTAAAGAGAAGATATTTTGTGTGTTTATATGGTTTTGTAACTGGAGAATCACATTGAACAGGCATCCACATAGGCATACAACCAGGTGCTTTGATGAGCGCAGCCTTCATTATGATTGTGCTCCTTAGAAGCTGCTCAAATCAATAAGTAATCTGAAAGAGAGAGAGTGCTCAGACAGTCTGGGTTGGATGCCAGCTTGTTGTTTTTTGAATAAGCATAATGCTCCTGTGCCTGAAGAGGGGTTATTTTAGGAACTTGCAATTTTTAGAGACTGGAACAGATTGATCGAACGGTTCATAAGAGGGAATGTGATGTGGTGGGCGGTTTGGGCGTGCACTTTTTAAGATGTGACATAACTGCAAGCTCAGGCACTGACAAATAGGTTAATACACTATTCAACAGCTTTACAGTTATGCAGCATCTCTCATAAAGAAAACATAATACTGTTACAGCGGGAGGCTTGTCACATAGAGATGGAGCTGGAGGCAGCATTGTATTTCACCCTGTATGAACGGAGCTCTTTCCGGATTGCTGCTGTTTATGAACTACACAGTTTATTCTATAAAAGGCTTGTGACTGTTTATTGACATTTAAATCCTTACAATGCCTCGACTAGTGTAATTCTGCTCATAAATCAAGCAGACAATCTATCATATGTTATGCTCTAGGTTGTATTTACTGGTAAGAACCACACACTAACCCACAGTTAAACATGAAATTGCTTTCGCCACAAGACTACCTTCAGAAGAGGGCTAGCTTGGCCCATTCCAGCAATCACCAATAGCTGCTTTTCCACTGTTGGGCCAATGTGAACCAATGCTTTAAACGGGCCGGATGGGGCTAATAGCCTGTAACCTGAAGCACCGAGGCCAAAATAGCACTGCTTCTCCACCACCTGGCCAGACGCTCCACTGCGCTTCACTAAAACCCACCCTTTACACGCCTCTCAGGAACAACGTCATGCAACCCCATCATTTCACCCCACAAAGAGAGGTTATCAGGAAATTAATAAGAAATAAGTCACTGGAACTAGCGCGATCACAAAACGAACATGAAAAAAGCGACCGTTTTTTTGCATGCTTTGATAAATACTTAAATCCAAAAGCATCGATGTTTTACAATAATAAGTGATACATTGATCATAATGAATTAATTTGATTGAATTAATTGATTGATTGAATAGGATTGAAAATTAGTCACACAGAAATAAAGCATTATGAACATAGTATTCAGTCGAGTCTGTTTCTGTTTATTTGTAGTCACATTAGCCTATATACATCACATTTAGAAATAATAATTATTCCTGTATTTTTATGAAAGCTCCTGAACAACGAATTATATTTTCATGACATAGGCTACGGGGCACTAAACTCTCAAGATGAGACATATGTTACTAAATAAATACATGACAATAAGAAGCTGACGTCTGATTTCAAGTGGCTGCAGTTTTTTACATCGCTTATAAATATTTCTGCCTTGTATGGTGATTTTAATCCACATCGAGTTATTTCAAGTTATTTCAAACACTCGCTGCTGACTGAAAGTGAGTTTTGAGCTCACTTTTTTATGCTAGTGTTATACACTGTAAAAAAAATTGCCGTTAAATAACAGTAATTTTCTGGCAGCAGGGGCGCCAGTAAAGTACTGTTAATTTACAGCTCTTAACCATTAATTTACCACTTTTATTTTTTAACAGTATTTTACCGTAAATTCTACCATAGAAATTAACTCCACTCCCACTGCTTCAAACAGTTCGAGTTTTTAAAACTAGCATTCCTACGATGTTAGTACTATGAACTTATTTCATTTGAGTCCACTGAGAAGGAATATTTCTTAATATAACGATGCAAACACTTAATGTGCAGTAATAAAGAAACTAAATACATGACTTTTACTCAAATCACTGCAGCTCATTGTCAGCTATAGCACACATGTATATGCTGAAGTACTTAACGCAGAGATCATCACTGTATCAGCGACTCCACATTTACTGCCTTTACATAAAGCAGCAGAAAATCAGAAATTGTGGCTCATCATTGACTGAAGCAAAGGCTCTACTCTCCAGCACAATGGTGAACAACAAAACTACATTAAACGATTTCTCTTGTGCAAACACACATTAATACAGTCAAGTTCAGTATTTACTCTCATTATCAGTGTATGACTTTGCCTAGTTTTTTTTCTATGGATGTTCACAAATATTTTAGTTAAATTAACTTTTTTTTCATTTGGTAAATCTGACGTTTACATTTTACAGTATATTACTGTTTTTCCTTGACTTAACAGCAACAAACTGTAGAAAAACACTTTTTTTGCTGGCAACCATTAATTTACGGCAAGAAACAGTTGAAAAACAGTTTTTTACTGGCAGCAGGGGCGCCAGTAAATAACTGTTTTTCTACAGTTTATTTCCTGTAAATTAATTACAGTTTATTACTGTTAAATTATGTTTCATGCTGTTTTTTCTTCATCTTAAATCTTTAACCCTTTAAACCCCACAAGAAAATCCTCAGTTTTAAATGAACACTTATAATGTGTGCACACTACAGAGTGTTAGAGTAACACTGAATCAGTGAAGTTAATGAGATAATTCGGTGATTAATTGATGATTGAGCATTAGTATAAACACCTGCAGAATCACTGAAGGAAAGAGAAACACAAGATCTACAAATGACTTCAGCCACAGCCTTAGATGAAATCAACTGAATAAAAGAATACATCAAATCTCTCAAGATCTGATTAAACAACTATTAAAACAGCTTCATCAGATTCACATTACTAACCAGACTGACTTTATTTCTGTCAGATGTCTACAGAAGAACTTATGGAGAGTTAAATAGGTTTAGGTGTTTTTTTCACTACCATGATGGAGATCAGTGTTTACTTTAGTTGGGCTCTTGAACATGACTTTTCAACAACTAAGTTTTTTTTTTAACATGCTTTAACAATGCGTCTTTGGAACTTGTTATAGCAAAACAAAAGTACACAGAAGAAAAAAAAATCTGATATTGTTGTTTATATATTGACAAGAACAAACACTATTATTTCTGATCTAATCCCGTGTCTCTTCTCTTATTGAATATTGATACTACAGCATAAGAAGGAACACTGCTGAGCCATAAGTTATAAAAGACTGTTAAGAAAATTTCACTCATAATAAAAAAAAAAACCTTTGCTGAAATTTAGACAGAAACATCAAGAATCAGCGTATGAATCACAACAATGGTGACAATCCACAAAATAAATGAACAGATCAGTTCTGAACATCACAACACATGCTACTAAAACTTAAAACAAATGCAAAATTATAAGCACATAAGAATTCAAGAAAATAAGTGAACAATTCAGGGGCATAATTTATTCATGCCCCAATGCATGCTGGGAGTCATGGATGAGTTTTATCCTGTGCTGGTACCCAGCATGCATTGCATCATAAACCTTTTGATTGTCACCATTGTTGAGATTAATATGCTGATTGTTGATGTCTCTCTTTCAGTGTTGTGAGGACTGCTGCTCAAAATATTTAAAGCTCAAAATTTCATTAAATCCATATCCAGATAATCACATTACCGTTCAATCTTATAAAACTGAAGAAACAAACAAAAGAAAAGTGATATTCAAATTATGAATTGACTATTATAGCAATAAGTCAGTCTAGTAGATCATGCCTGACAGAAACCGTCATAGTCACTTGACCATGAAGATTAATATTGCTGTAACAGATGTATCATAAAGATACAAATATAACAATGAAACAAAAGTTGAAGTACAAAAGTCAAGGGTCAGGAGCCCAACTAAAGCAAACACGGATCTCCACAATGGTGACGTCAGACGAAACAGTAACATTATCATCTAAATCTCTGTAATTCTCAATAAGATTTTTTGATCTCTGATCTCTGATCTGATAGAAATAAAGTCAGTCTGGTTAGTAATGTGTGAAGTTGGTGAAGCTGTTTGTTGATCGTTTAAATCTTCAGTTGATTTCATCTAAGGCTGTGGCTGAAGTCAGTTGTATTTCATGTGTTTGTCTTGTTATGTTTTTTTTTTCTTCAGTGATTCTACTCATTAACAGCAGCTGTTGATCATTGTCTGAATTCACTCATTAGTTTTCATTCTCTCTGTCAGGTGGACTATATTAGTAAACTCATGTAGGGAATAGTGAATGAGGGTGTAGGGTGTGATTTGAAACACAGCCGCTGAGTGTCGAATTTGAACTTTGTTATTTTACGATATATAGCAGCAGGCTACTTCTCGAAAATGATTAATATTACCCAGAATGCACTGTTTAAATGAAAAACAGTATTTTACTGTCGAAATTTGGCCGTTTTTTTACAGCGATTTTTAACAGTGTAGCTGTTAGCTTTATGAAATGATCCGCGGTGCCGATGCTCTCCAGATGTGGAGAAACTCCATCGTTGATCATAACCACTCCTCTTGCCCCAGCTGGCCTGCTTTGACCCAAGGTTTTAATTGGGCCATAAATCCTGGGCCGTTGGAATCACCAACGGAAGCACCAACGAGGCACAATAAAGCACCGGGAGTGACAGTGGAAACGTGACTGGACCTGGCACACACCAACACGCCCACTTTTGGCCCGACAGTGGAAACGTGGCTAATAAGTCCTATAGGCATGTATTTTGCATACAGTGGCATGCAAATGTTTTGGAACCCCTTGCAGAATCTGTGAAAATGTGAACAGTTCTAAAGAGGTCAGTCATATGATGTCGCTTAAAAGAACATTATTGTGTATTTGGTGTAATTAAATGTTTATGTAAAAAAATATTTTCCACATACTGTACATTATTGTTTGTCCTCTATGCACCGCCCTGGAACAGTGTTGTTAAAGGTGCTGTAGGGAACTTTTGTAAAAAAATATTTTTTACATATTAATTAAACCTGTCATTATGTCCTGACAGTAGAATATGAGACAGATAATCTGTGAAAAAATCAAGCTCCTCTGGCTCCTCCCAGCGGTCCTATTGCCATTTGCAGAAACTCCATCGCTCCCGGTAAAAAACAACCAATCAGAGCTGCGGTCCGTAACTTTGTTTGTGTTAAAAATTTTGAAAAATGTATATAATAAGCGAGTACACCATGAATCCATTTTCCAAACCGTGTTTTTAGCTTGTCCTGAATCATTAGGGTGCACCTATAATAAGTGTTTATATTCTGACTATTTTAGATTGCTTCGGGGATACAAAAGTTCCCTACTGCAGCTTTAATACAATTTAACCACTGACTTCTAGTTACTCTTTTGGAGGTCCAAACAAGTAGCTTCGCTTTCACAGTGAAACATGGTGTCGGTGGCAACAGCATGAATAAAAGGTATACCTTCTTTTTTTGCGTAATCATTTGGGTGGCATTATGATAATCTTCCCACATCGTGACGTAGACATGTGGGAGCATGTTTAAACAAGGCGTTTTTGGAAGGTGTGGATGAGTCTAAACTTTTATAAAGGGTTATATTATGGGTTTGAGTCTTTATTCTTTACAACTGTAGGGATCTTATCTATTCACGAACAGCTTGTAACAGTCCAAAGAGAAAGGAAAACTTAAAAATCATATCATATGACCCCTTTAACCTGTTAACTAGACCCCCCATTATGGGACTCACAGCTGAAAATGCCCTACCTAATTTAAAATTTAAACAGTTCCTGACTTATGTTTGTTACACACATAATTTTGGTGTCTTTGGAAAGAAGACCCTTAGGGCTTTACTTTTTATCGACCAGATTTGATTATATTTTACCATACTGAATTGTTTTTTAATTTGATATGAAAATACATAAAATCAGTCCTGGAGCAATCTAGAAAAAATATATTTCAAGTCTGAAGAAGATACCATGAAACATAAGATTCCTGCAACCATTTTTCTGAGACTATGTCTAGCCCCCCCACCCCAAATATATTTATAAGTATTTACCAACTATATTGAAGGATTCTACGAACTATTTTAGTCATTAAACATACCACTAGAAAAATACAATAAGAATAATTTGAGTAAGAAAGATAAATAAATAAAATAAAAAATATTTAACTTTGTATGCCAATTACAGAAAATCCTGAGATTGCTAGAAATGCAGCATTTACAGTGATTTCTGTTCATATAGCCAATTATTACGTGCTGATGTGCTGATGGCCAGTTATAGAGATGGTAATACTACAAATGCCAAAAGTCAATAAATCACAGTCCATTCATATAGATGGCGTTCACATAGATAGCTGTGATTACACAGTAATAGTGAGATTGTTGCACTCAAACAGATGGTAATCATGCAGATACATTCACATTCAACATAAAACACACTCACACATATGAAAATTGTTGAAAAATATAACAAACAGAAAAAAACGATGACAGGTGCATCACGAGGGAGCGCCAAAATTCCGCCTATCTTTCACTTTTTTCTCTCTCTGTTTGTGACACTGTACGCTGCAAAACCATGCCATTTTTTTACTACCAAAACACAGTTTCTGAGCGTGAGTTATTCCATAACGGACGCAAACAGTTCTGTCGCTGAAGAACTGAAACGTAAACAAAGGAATTTTCATCCATATTACAAAGTTATTGCTTCGTTGGACAAAACGTGCTTCATGAGATGTCATTCAGTGGACCATTACCTTTTTAACTAAACTGGGATTTACAGCTCTGGATGTGTTTATGACACACTATTACGACGAATTGGGTATGTACAGCGTTTTCATTCTTCATGTTTTGATGTGTACTGCTTACACAAATCTAGCAAGTAAATTCTTTATAAGCTTTCCACTGAAAAACAGCGATCTGTTGTCGATGCTTGAGGTTTAGATCTTTATAATGATATAGTGTAACAATATAAAAACTTCACAATCATTGGGAAGAAGGAGACGGGAACCGGCAGACATTCAAATGAACTTTAATAACCAAAATAACCACAAACAGCGCGACAGCCCTCGCGGGCGATTGTCGCGCACAAACAAAAACCAAACACAAAATAAAGCCCAGGCCTGGTCCTCTCTTGTCATTCACTGTTGTTGCTCCTCTATTGTATACTTCCGATCTCCTCTGTGGGACTCGAGGCCGGTGGGTCGAGCAGGTGTCACTCATTTCCAATCACTCCATTGGCTTCGCTCCATTCCCACGGCTCTCGGCCCTGTCCCACTCATCACATATAGTTTTCAAGATTCAATTTGTCCCGTTTCATTTAATCTATTCGTAATCTTTGACCTGTGCAAACAAGGGGAGTTCAGGACGCTGGCGTCGGGGTGCAGGTTAAGAGGTTTTAACAAAATAAGAGGGATCATACAAAATGCATGTTATCATTTTTTTTATTATTGTCCATAGTAATATGTTTTAAATTAAATGTCTACATTTAGTCCACAAGAAGAAATAGCTGAAATTATTAAAATAATCCCATTCAAAATTTGACAACCCCTGGTTCTTAATACTGGATGATTCACATGTGTAAACAGGCCTAAACTCTTATATTTGGTGGTGTTTTATAGACACCATAGCAAATCCAAAAGGCTGTTTGATAACATCTAAATACCCTTTGACTTGCTTTTCTGTGACAAGCAATTTACATGTGGCTGTATTTTTCTTGCTGGGGACAGATGAGAGACAACTGTGACAAAAGGTACAAACATTTATTGCTCATTGACACTCGATAATGCAGTGTATTATATAGTTAAAACCATAGGAAAGTAAGATTTACACCAATATATTATGCTATTCCGTACACATCCCACTTTGTTTTTTTCTAGCTCAGCTTTGTATATCCAACTGTGAGGCACTGATCCTGCCATGTGTGTTCATATCAGAACAGACTCTGATGGATAAGGTCATAAGATGACAAGACACAACAAATCTTATACTCTCTCACTCTACCTGAGGTGCTTCTCCACAGAAGCCCAGATTATACTCTGTTCATACAGCAGATACAAACCCAAAGTACATACATGCTTGGTTTGTATGTTGTTCATGATTTGTTTGCAGACAACGACAAAGCCTTCACCTGAAAATACTGTCATGATGCCCACAGAGGCAGAGAGAGTTTGTTTTTAATGGTACAATCATTAATAATTGATGGAGTGTGCCGGAGCTACTAAGGACTTTAATGGATTTACCTGCAAGAGACTGCGATGCTTCGAACAAGTGCATCAACCTGGAGAAAAACAACGTCCAATGTCAACAAACAGTAGGTCCTGCTGAATACCACACGATGTCCTGTCCTCCAGAAGCAGCGCTTCTGGAAAATTCTTTCATCATGCATATCGGCTAAAACGTAATCACATTTACTCATGTTTTATACATGTTTTTCATAAATCGAATATGTTCTCACGTGTCTAGCATTCTCACGTGTCTGCATTTCCATGTGTACGGTATTTGATGAGCTTTCTGTATATATGCTGATTAATGTTTATATATATATAAATGAAAGTCTAAATTAAATCTGTTTATCACGTAAAATGACTTTGCCTCTTCAAAAGACTTGTTGATCTTATTTGGATAACTTATGCAGTGTCTTTTTTTAGTTTTCGATGAATGAAACTTTGGGTTGCATGGACTATTAATGAATATAGTATGGCTCTAGCAACCCCAAAGTCAAGGTCAGATTCCCAAGGAATACATAAACTGAAAAAAATATATATATGAAAGCAGTGTAAACTGCTTTGGATGAAGGTGTCTGCTCAGTGAATGTAAATGAATGGACAAAAATTATAATAGAATGTTAAAAAAAAGAAATAATTAAAATGTTTTGATATGAATGAGAGAGAGAGTATCCCTTAAAATTATGTTATCATTTACTCAACCATATGTCATTCCAATGAATAAAAATAATAGAAAACTGTATTTTGGACCCCATTTACTTTAGCTGTCTGTTTCATTGTCTGAAATAAATAAATAAATACAAATTGTTAAAACCTTTTCAAATTGTCATCTATTTTGTTCCACCCATTTTATGATACTTGAAATCATGTAGCTTATTGAGGAAAGGTGTCCTTTAATTTTTTTAAGGATATTTGGTGGATTAAATCGTATATTGGCTAAATTATCTAGGCTTGCATTGAAGGAAAGGGGGACCTGAGCCATGTTTATGAAAGAGAATAGACCCTTTGATTCGGCCCACCTTTTTTCCATCTGCCCCAGTGGAATTAACCTAATCAGTAGTACCATGCAGTTTGGTTCTTATATGTGGCTTCTTTGAGACTAGTCCGTGAATGTGTATTTTGTTTCTGGGTGTGTGGTATTCTGTGGATGACACTCAGTATGTCTGCTTGTGCTCTGTGGCTTCTCTCAGGAGATGACCTTGAGGCTGTCCTCTCCTCCTTCTCATGTGTTATGGGAGGGGCGAGCTGTGGGAAGGGAAATGTGATCGGGGCACCAGCAGCTCTCTTCCGCTTGATGGTTAAAACCTTTAGCAATTCTTCGTTTTTCTCAACACTTCAGATAACAGCCATGGAAATTATGCTGGTGGTTGTGATGATAAAACATCACGGCACAATTGCTGTCATTTAAAACAGATCGCTTCTTATTGCGAAAAGCTATTAGTGTCATGAGTTTTAATGAACTTTTCAGACAGAAATGAGTCTGCAGAAGAAGATTAAGCAGTTTTTGATGCTTTTACACAGCAGATGCTTCCGTTAGCAGGATTTGCTCTAAAGGACAGTAATATAAGCAGAAAAGTAAGTTTTACATTTAAAGGAGGGTACCGGGCCATATTTAGGGCTCGGAATATTAAGACTTGGGGGTGGGCAAGTCTCCACCTGAAAGTGTCAGAAAACCTCATTAGCTTTAGAGTGGATGGTGACTGTATAGATTATGCCATGATGTTGATTTATATTGTACGCTTCATTAGTGTGGCACTGAGAGGCAGCATCTTGTGTCATTGGGGATTATTTGACCTAC
Organism: Carassius gibelio; assembly: GCF_023724105.1. Classification (NCBI taxonomy): domain Eukaryota; kingdom Metazoa; phylum Chordata; class Actinopteri; order Cypriniformes; family Cyprinidae; genus Carassius; species Carassius gibelio. Next base: position 9,869,147 of record NC_068387.1, read on the forward strand.
AGGGCTGCCCAGGTCACAAACAGGGCTGCCGTGACAGAATGTACTGACGTGTGACCTACCCCGCCATGTGTTTGTTGGGGTTTTGACGTTTAGTGAGATTGCACTAACAGAAGGCCTTTGGATAACCCAGTTTTAAAGGAATGTTCTGGGTTCCATATGAAGCTCTGTCAATAGCATTTTTGGCATAATATCAGTCATCACAGAAAAGGATTTAGGACTCATCACTTCACTTTTTGTCAAATACATAAAAATCACAGTTAAGGTGAGACATTTACAGTTTAAGTACACTTGTGTTATAGTGCAGATGACCCTTAAAAGCATAAAAGACCATATAAGAACAATTTATTTTAACTTTGAAATATGAACAAAAGAAAATCTCCTTTCCTATAACTAAATTGAGTGTATACTTGGCTGTGATGAATGTCAGAGTGTGAAATAATAATAAGTGCCATCCCATGCACTGGTTTGACCATGTGTACTACATATACAATGCATTTTTCCTGCATTATGATGAAGTCGCTTGTCCCTAGGGCATGATTTATATTTTGTTGCCAACACATTCCAGTCGTTCTTTGGAATCTCATGCGGATCTGGTTTTATGGAGTGTACCACCTTTTTTATCTGGATAATTTTTATGGAAAGTGACAACTTGCGCCAAAGTGACTTTTTATTTCTCATTTCAATGCAGCCATCCACGAGTTCCCTGAGGATATATTCACCAACAGACAGCGTGCGCAAGGAGCTGTACTGCTACACATATTTGGGGTAGGAGAACTTCAATTCTGTGCACGTCAATCAACATGTAGCCTTGCTCACTAGTTGACCTTGCCATCCATGATAAATGGTGCTTGTCTGAGAATTTTATTGCAATTATAAATAGTTTGTCAGTTCTCGTCATCATTTATGAGTTCGCCATTAGGTTCACAGTGCTGAAACCACCCTGTCAACAACTGCTTAAAGAACTGAAGACCATTTAGACATGCAACTTATTATTTCTGCACATCAAGCCCATTATGGTGCATTTCTTTCTTGTCTTTCTTCCATTTCAGGCTCTATATATGTTTCTGGCCCTTGCTATTGTCTGTGATGACTACTTTGTGACCACTCTAGAGAAGATCTGTGAGGTGAGAATAAATGCTCATGAACAGTTCCCAGAATCACTTCAACCTGTCCGTCTAAACCCAGAGTTTCCAACACTTTCCTGTAATGCTGGGTACTGGATCATGTAATACTAATATTCAACACTATTAGGTATAGGTAAGGGTGGTTTAAGTTATTTTTTATTTTATTTAAACTTAATATTAAAAAAAAGGCAGTGCTTTTAAGGGGATTAAATTAGAGATGCCATTTCTCAGGTTTTAGCATGATGCTGTGTTTCATTTATCAAAGCACTGTCTTTGTGATGGTGACTGTTACTGTTTTGGCTCCTTTAAGGACCAAAAAAACATAGAAATGTTTGGAGTCAGCAAGGTTTTTTTTTTTGGGGGGGGGGGGGGGGTTGGGGGCTAAACGTCTGATGCCTATGGGATACAAAAGAGGAAACACTTCAGGAGTGTTGAAGTCATCATCGGATTGAATGAATTCTATAGGATTTTCGGGAGACGTGTGTTTCGCATTCTTTAACATTCGTTACAACGAGCGCTCATCGGGATCAACTAAACACAGGAGTTTCTAAAGTATGCAAAATATTTCACGTTTGCGGTATAGAATATTCTGCACCAAAACGTGATGCTGAATGAAACGAACTGTGATTGGTTGTTTGACATGTCGGTCAAATGGCCTCCTGGGCGGGCCTTGGCCAATGAAAGCTGCCATGAATTCTAGACCTTAGCCGTCTGAAGGTCTGGCTACTCGAGCTATGATTCGACCACTGATTCGGCAAACCTGCTTTCCTGCAGTCTGTGTTCTTCTGACTATTTTGTAGTAAGTAACGAATATATTTAGGGGAAATGTATCGGAGTAAAAGTATACATTTTAATCAGGAAATGTAGTGGAGTAAAAGTAAAAGTTGTGTGAAATATAAAAACTCAAGTAAAGTACAGATACACCCAAGAAATACTTAAGTACTGTAAGTATTTTTTATTTGTTACATTGCACCATTGATATTCACGCAATCATGTGGCACATATCAGAAGATCTTCCCTCCAGTGCAGTTAGTGCTCACACTCACTTAAATGAAACCGCACTCTGGCCCACCTCTTCCAACCAAGCCAGGGACTGCTAAACGAAATGATCACACTACTCAAACGAACCAGGCTTTAGGGGTTAATCTTGTCTAGTGTGAGCACACCCTAATTATTCTCTCGCATCCCGCGCACACATGAGTCTCTGCACGCCCATCAAGTGTTGTCCCTCACCGCACTGCTGCAATGTTTCCTGCGATCGTGCAGGTCTCTACTCGGAAAATGCCTGTTGTAATGTTATGATTGAGGCTCTGTACTCTTATTTTTCTATATCAAATTTTTTCTATAAAAATGTTAATGTCCTGGCAGTGACAAATAGCTTGTTTATATTTTATTTAATTTCATTACATTAATGTTATAAGTTAAGATTCACAAGAAATATTTTAACTGCTACTATGTAAAAGGAATACTGCTCTAAAAAGCACCTTATTTATGTTTTGTGTTCGCAAAACCAAATGATATTGCACTTTTGTTCATATAGCAGTAATTTTAAATGAAAAAAATGCACAGTATACTACTTTTGAATGCATTATTTGTTTTGCAAATAATAATGTGATTAATTGCGATTAATCCCAGACAATCATGTGATCAATTTAAAAAAAAAAAAAATTGTTGTCCAGCACTACAAAAAATCCATCTATTCATCAAAGATTCCTGAAAAATAGTTTTACACAAAAACTGTTTTCAACTGATATTAATACTTTTTTGTTTTGAGTGGCAAATAAAAAAAATGATTTGAGCAGCATATAGAATAATTTCTGAAGGATCATGTTGCACTGAAGACTGGAGTATTGATACAAAAAAAAAAATCAGTTTTCCATCTCAGCAATAAATTACTATTGAAAAATATTAAAATATAAAACCGTTATCTACATGCTGCTCTTTTCCAGTTTATAGTATAAAAAAAGAAATGACGAAAATCATTGCGAACTGTTCTTTTAAGAGCTGCTAGTCATACGGATAATCCACTTACAGTTTTGCACATCTCCGGGATCTATTTAGACCTTTTAATTATTGCCTCTGCACATCCTGTGTGTGATTCTGTATGTTCATCCCATCCATCAGAAACTGCACATGAGTGAAGATGTAGCAGGAGCGACCTTCATGGCAGCTGGAAGCTCCGCCCCCGAGCTGTTTGCCTCTATAATTGGTAAGCCACACATACAGGTGCTTGTATGTGCATTAGTCATGTGTTAACAGATGCTGTGGATCAGAACCCTCTTGCTTTGTTTTGCAGGTGTGTTCATAACTCATGGAGACGTGGGGGTGGGTACCATAGTAGGCTCAGCCGTGTTCAACATCCTGTGCATCATCGGTGTGTGTGGGATATTTGCGGGGCAGGTGAGAAACTCTCTTTGCTCTATATTACAGCTAGCCTGCTTTGAAGCTGCTGCCACTTTTGACCTTTCCATGTTTTCATCTGGCAATTGCAACGTGGAAATTACTCTTCAAGCTTGCTTTTCCTCCTTTTACTCTCATTTCAAACAGTGGTTTCTTTTTTAAATATTCCATTTAAAATCAGAGCACACCTTTTTTGAGGCTTTTTCAGAATGATGAGCTTTGTAAAAGTCTAAGTTTCAGAAAGGCGGGGCATAGAGGAGAAACAATTTTGTACAGTATGTGGAAAAATAATGTTTTTTTGTTTTGTTTTTTTGAATTAAACCAAATACTCAAAAATAATGTTATTTTTAGCAACATCATATGACCCCTTTAAAAGCTCATTGCTGTGATATTTTTGTCTTTTGAGAAATAAAACATTTTTTGTTCATGGCTAATGGCATAACTTGAGGGTGCAGTACATTTAACACCCTTTTGTTACTAATTTTGTTGACTTCTGTTTTCTCTCTAGGTTGTTTTTCTCACCAAGTTTGCTGTGTTCAGAGACTCAATCTACTACATTTTATCCGTGGTTGCCCTTATTGCAGTAAGTGTCATTAATCTAATGAGCTCTGGTAATCAAGTGGCAAAACAAAGTAGGTTCTAGAAGTAAAAATTCCATTAACGTTCTCTTAAAAGGAACTGATAATTAGCAGTAACATAAAAACAACCTATCAAGACGGATGTACCATGAGCTTTGAGGTTGTTAAACAATGGTTTAGAAGCTTTTATGAAGAAAAGTCAGTAATACTTGCAAAAGTTGCTGCCATTATGGAGTAAAGTATTTCTAAATGGACCAGTAACCACCAAGAACACTCTTTTTTGTGTTTTTGGTTTCAGATTTGATTGCAGTATTTGCAGTGCTCATATAATAGACTTAAGTACGCAGCTATAAAGACAAATCCTTGTATCTTTGTCTCTCTCTCTCTCTCTCTCTTTTCAAAACAACAGCAACAAGAAAAACTTTGAATCAAAGTTTGTTCATGTTGAGGCTCATCGGTTTGGTTCAAATCTTTATTAAACACCTTTTTTTAATATCTGTGAAGGAAATGCATGAAAGAGTACTTGGTTGTCACTGATAAGCTCTATAGATCGAGCATGTAGTAAAGACATGCACTGAAATTCACTCATTGAATACTCACACAGACTCTTATCTTTTTCTTCCAGTTTATTTATGATGAAAAGATTTTGTGGTAAGTGTACATCTGTATATACTTTATTCTGATTGGTTGAAGGCAGACACCTGATTGTCTTCCTCCTCCTCGGTCTCTGCAGGTGGGAGAGTCTAATACTGATTGTCATGTATGTCGGCTACATTATCATCATGAAGTGAGTCCACATTCATTTTGCATACTCATTTATTTAAACATCTGATTCTTTAAAATGAAACCATTGAGGCTTTTATTAAAGTATTTAAAATGTATATTTTTTGCATTATTATTATTATTTTTTTTTTATTCTTATTGGTATGGTATTAATAGAATTGAATAAGGCTGCATTTAATAAGGCTGCATAATTATGGATGCCACAAAGCGGCAATTAATCATTAAAAAAGGTCCACTTACGTTATTCTGCATGGTTAATATGCCTGTTTTTCTTTGTACATGTTATCTTAAGGGTTTTTCCCATTATTTTAATTTTAGATTTAGTATAACATTGTAATGCCATTAATATTTTCACTTTTTTATCATTTAAAGAAGAAACCAATCCGATGTATAGTTGACATTTGAAGCTTAATATTGTAGAAAAGCACTAAAAGTTTTTCAGTTAATGTTTTCAGCTTGCTAATTTTTCTATAAAGATATGGCATGCAGTTGCATCAAATAATGGTTTAAACATCATTCCGTGTAAATTGTGATAATCGTTATTAATAATCGCAATTATTATTTTTGTCATAAGCATGCAGCCTTAGAATTGAATAATACATTTTTGCTGTATAATGACTTCTGAAATTTAGGTAAAATGACAACATAGAACCAAATGTTACTTCAATGAGCTGAATTAAGTTGTGGTTACAGTTACCGCTGTTCAGCAAATTGTCGTGGCAAAATCTAGTCATTTCAATAGGATTTTGTGTGATGAGCAAAATATTTTGTTCAAGTTGGCCATTTGTCATGTCGACCAACAGAAACCTGCTTGGCTTCTTATATGACAGTAGACAATTGACAATTGTATGTTTTTTAGGTTTAACACTAGCATCCAGAACTACTTTTCAGGAAAGGAAGACAAGGGAGTCGCCAATGGTAATTCGGTCATGAGCGAGATGGAGCATGGTAATGAATATGATTCGTTATGGGATGATCCATCATGGCCATTACTCAGACCAGGTATGGGTAACTAGACAGGCTTCCTCATGGGCTAGCAACTAACCCTCTGCTGCTTGCAACAAAGTCCGATTTTGTTCTCTTTCAATTAATTCAACTCAACTGTCTATATTTCTGCTGTTTGTAAAACCTATGCCAACAGCACTTACTGAAAGCGTAGCCATCTGACATCTCTTATGAGAGGCTGACACTTTGCTTCCTTTGCTGAATAACTGCAGTGCGCTTTCTGTTTCAGAGTGTGGTGTCCTGTAGTGCGGCTCTAACCGTTGTGCTGCGTGGTGGTCTCTGTCACCCCACCGCTGAAGCCTGTCTGTTTAGCCTTACTAAATCTGCCCTGTCTCCTGTCTCATCCTGCAGTGCTCTGTGTGTGTGTGTGTGTGTGTGTGTGTGTGTGTGCGCGCACGTGTGTGTGTTCATGTCTTACTCCCAGTACCAGTTATACATCCTTACACTCATTTAAAAAATCTGTCATCGTGTCTGAATGCATTTTTTTTTTTTTTTTTGCATTTTTCTATTCATTAGCACTAAAAAAATGTACCTACAAATTGCATTTAACCAAGAATTTTCCTTTAATATCAGGAATATCTTTGGTCAGTGTGTTTGTCTATATGCAGTTATTAGTGTATTGGCAGAAGAGCTCGTCCTGTGGTGTCCAGCAGTAATCTGCGGGACGGTTGGGGATTTAATTTCTTGTCAGTTTTCTGTGTGTCGATGGTTTCTGACAGTGTCCTGAGGCACTCAGAGGTGGGCTTACAGTCGGTCCCAGCAGGAATCAGTCTCTCACTGACAAACAGGACTTTAGATTGAGAATTGTGACATCCTTTTTCTTTTGAGTGTGTGTGTGTGTGTTTATGGTCCTGCTGGTTTCTGTGCGCATTTGTTGTGCGGATTTATTTATTTTTGGTCTCTTTGGGCAGGTCTGACAGTTATGTTGTGTGTGTTTTATGAACAAATACTGTTCATGCTGTGTGTATTGAGCATGAGTACAATGTATAGGTGCACTTACAAAAATATTTCCTCCGTGTCTGCAGTAAAGGCCAGTAAAGAGTACACTAGGGGCTCTGTTGTGATGGTGGATGAGATGATAAATTCAAGCCCTCCACATTATCGGTTCCCCGAGGCCGGACTCAGGGTCATGATCACCAACCACTTTGGTCCCAAGACACGTCTGCGCATGGCGAGCCGACTTATCATCAATGAGGTAAGAAAATACACCAGCTGAGTGAACAGTAATACATACAGATTTTTTGGTCTTTACATTGAAAGTCAATTGAGTTTGGTGTCGTTTTGAACCCTGCTGAGTTCCATTATATGGACAAAAACGCATTCCATTCACAACCCAACTATCTAGAGAACTTTTTACAATGCATTCAATTCCTGATGGATAAAATTCGAATCCCCATCTTTCAATTGGAAAATGCCACAATGCAAAAGTTAAATGGGTTGTGAACGCTGAATTCAACAGATTAGAGGTGCAGATGTGCTCAGCTATTGAACAAGCTCTTCAAATGCGGCTCATCCATTCATAATTCCACATCTGCAATATATGGTATATAATAGAGCATATACTGGGAACCCAGGGACTGGATTATAAACCGGAGTTCAGAAGTGCTTATGGGCCAGTCTTTGTCGGCTAACTGTGGAGTTCTCACGTCAGGTAGCCCAGTTGTGGGTATGAGGCTGATTAAACTGTTTCTATAAATATCCACACGCTGGCGTTCAAAGAAATGTGTTAGAAATTCAAACCCTCTGCTACAAAGACTGCTGAGGAATTTAATAGAGACATGTCACCTAGTTAAGAATAGAGTTTGTCGAGAGTCTTGTCAGTATAACATTTTAAGGGAAAATATACCCATAAATTAAAAACAAATCTGTCTTTATTTACTCACTCTCATGTTAATTCTAATGCCTAAGCATTATACTAGTGGAGACAAATTCAAATGAGCTTAAATAAAAGCATGGGTTTGAGAAGAAATGGACAAGAGTGAATCATGTAGCAGTTTTTGCTCTGTTTCCCTTATACATGCAGCAGCAGCGGCTGGGGAAGATGGCCAATGGGGTGGATGCGGTGCTGGTGGCTGATAAGAAAGCTGACACCATGGAAAATGGCAGCATAGTGGAGGACAAACTCACTGAGGAGCCGGAGAGTGAGATGTCATCTCCCTTCATCCTGCCTGGTGAGGAGGTTTCACTGTCTCACACTTTAACACTTTAGTTGTGACTCTGGGACATCTGAAATCATAGAATACTGTACCTGTTCACATAGTTCTTCTGCTGCGTCCTAACCAGCAAGGTGAACTGGAAATGTCAGGGTATCTTAAAATTGGGATTTCTAGATCGGGAAAAATCATGGAATTTAATTTAAAAAATAAAAAAGTAACAATTAACATTATGTATCCTGCAGGCAATGAACAACTATTGATTTAGTTTGATGTTCATTTATTAATCTGCTATTGTTCAATAACAAATTGAACCTTATATAAAGTGTTATCTAAATATTGGTTAAAATATAATTAATAAATGGAAATAATTATATATAAAAATCTGTGTGTGTGTGTCTGTACACCTCCGTTCAAATGTTTGGGCTCAGTGCGATTGTTTGCAAGGATGCAATAAATCGATCAAAATGACATTGTTTAAAAAGATTCCCATTTCAAATAAAACTTGAACTTTCTGAAAAAATTTAGCATGGTTTCCATGAAAATATTAAGCAGCACAACTGTTTTCAACATTGATAATAAGAAATGTTTCTTGAGAACCATTTCTTATTGAATGATTTCTAAAGGAACCACAAAAGTAAAATACATGTTCAAAATATTCAAATACAATGCTATATTAAATTGTGATCATATTTGACAATATTACTGAGTTTACTGTATTTCTGAGCATATAAATGTAGCCTTAGTTAAGTATACAGGCTGGAATGCACTACACGACTTTTGGCCCGATTTACATTTTTGATAGTCAGCGCTAGTTTCAGAAGGTCAGAGCCAGTCTGCAGATTTGAGTTGACAGATTTCATAGAAAATTGCATAGTGTATGATCATGATTTTTTTTTTTTTTTTGCTTCAGACTTTGATTCCATCCAGTTGGAGGATATGATTTTTTTCAGCCAGTTTAAAACATACATTGCTTCTCCCACCAACCAGGGCGAGTTTGTTGTGATCAGAATAAGTCTAGTATCGTATGAGACCTAGTGTGTTAAAATCTGTTCAGATTTTAAATCTCAGGCAGTGAATTCCAGCCTTAAGACTACCGTCAAATATTTCACTCTTTGTGGGTGCGAGCTCTGGAAATGGAAAAACTGGAAGAGTCTTGGAAATGTTGAACTTCTGTGTTAATCTGTTTTTGTCTTCAGTTGTGCGTGTAATAAGTTCAGCCATTTTTTTGTGAGTGTGAATGTGCTTGGCACTTTGAGTGTGAGTGCAATGCATTGTTCAGAGTAAACTATTATGAGAAAATCACATGATAAAGGAGCTCTTATGTTGAGATTATAGCTATTTTTATTATTAACTGCCTGTGTTTAGAGTGCCTTATTATTATGCATTGCATGGGGCATTTCTCATGTTTTTTTGTGAGCTTTGCTTTCATCTGAGTAATGTGCTGTACTTCCCACCCAGTAAACCTCTAAGTCACCATAAATACAAGGATCGGATGGTAAAATGAATGCTGTAAAGAGAAGCTTTTTTTTTTTCGCTGAAGACTTAATTGGTGACTTATTGTACCATGTGACTGTAGGGGGTGCTATGGATAAAGTGAAGTTTTTCATTTCCTGGCCCATTTTGGTGTTGCTGTACTTTACCATACCCAACTGTGCCAAACCTCGGTGGGAGCGCTGCTTCATGATGTCCTTCTTTCTCTCTACGCTGTGGATAGCCGTCTTCTCCTACTTCATGGTGTGGATGGTGAGTTTCAGTTTCTATGTGTATGTAGGCATTTTTTTCTCTTTTATCTTTTTTTCCGGTATTATTCAATTTAAATAATTTTTTTTATGTAATAATTATTAAAGAATTGTGTTAATGCAACATTTAAAATATTTAACTGTGACTGTCGTAGTTAATTAAAAAAAAAATCGGTTTAGTTTTTCCTCAAGTTTTCTTACACCCCTTGCAGCCCCTTGGGGTCCTTGGACAGTCTTTGGTTTGACAGTATTTGTTTGAATTTTGGCATATTTTAGGTCATTGTTCTTGCAGGCATGTTACATCACTCTTTCGTGTGGGTTACTGTGTGCAGGTCACAATTGTTGGATACACACTTGGAATCCCAGATGTCATTATGGGTATAACTTTCCTGGCTGCGGGCACCAGTGTTCCCGACTGCATAGCGAGTCTCATTGTCGCACGGCAAGGTAGAACTCTCCTTTGTTTAATTTTCTTGGTTTTTCTACCTTCACTTATCTTTCATCCATGTTGAGCTGACTTTCCAGCTTTGGCTTTGTGTCTGTGTGCTCAGGCCTGGGGGACATGGCTGTCTCCAACACGATTGGCAGTAACGTGTTTGATATCCTGGTTGGACTCGGCGTTCCCTGGGGCATCCAGACAATGGCTGTCAACTACGGCTCTGTGGTATCTGTCTTTGTCACTCCTCAAACATACAAGCATACACAATTCCACAAAGATGGTAAAATTACCTTTTTTGTCTGTGTGTCCTATTTAGGTTAAAATCAACAGTAGAGGACTGATTTACTCCGTTGTTCTGCTGCTGGGTTCAGTGGCTTTAACTGTGAGTCAATGTTAAGGACAATTCACTTTAGAAATACAATGTATTGTCAAATATATTATATGTGGACACCCTCTTTTTAGTTTTAGTTATATACCACACTATTTCATCTCTGTATCTGATCTAAAGTGGGCAGTATGCTAGATCTAATGAGCCATAACTGACAAAAATAACCATAATTTTTACCCTTACAGTTAAATATTGCTCTGCAAACGTCATTAACAGCGTCGGGGGGGTCCTTGGCCTTGACGTTGTGTATTAAAATAGTTTAATGCACAGCTAGCCGTGCATTATCCCTTACTTATTGGTTGACCTCTAGTCCAAACTATGCAATTGAGTAGACTGAGTAGAACGCAGCAGGACTGGAAGCTCTTTACAAATACATTTTTAAACAGCCAACGAGTATATAGTGTAAGATCGATCTTGAGGTTTTAAAAAATCCATATTTAAATAAGATCATAATAAACTGGAAACTACATTTTTTTTTCATCTCTACGTAATGCTATAAGGAAGAGCTCTTTTCTGTTCCAGCATGATGTTTAGGTGTCCATACAGTGTGTAGAAGATTGTTTTCTCTGGCTGTTTACGAATCATTGTATTTGTCCACCTTCAGGTGCTGGGGATCCATGTGAACAAGTGGAGGTTAGACTTTAAGCTGGGCATGTACGTGCTTGTTCTGTATGCCATCTTCCTCTGCTTTTCCATCTTGATCGAATACAATGTCTTCACTTTTGTCAACCTGCCCATGTGCCAAGAGGGTGTCTAGGGTAGAAGATTTCCATGGGCTTTGAACCGAAATACCTCCGGGATAATCCTGCAACCAAAACCGTCAATGATTCTGCTGTTTCCTCTGTTTAATACCCTTATTGAGTTGCTACTGTTGAAGAAAACCACTGTCTCCCGCTGAACATACGCACCACTGTGTCTCAGATGGAAGCACTGCATTTCCCTGAAGACTGTTGACTCGCAACTTTCTCCATCAATTCCAGGAAATGAAATTCTCCTTGGCAGCTCTCTTTATAACTGGATACTCTTCCACTTCTGAACCTTGGACGATCACAATGCAGCCCGTAAATGTCTTGTTCAGAGCAGAAGGATTCGAACTGTACACTTTGCATCACGAACTGCACACACATAGCAATGGCAAACAATGCTGCTCATTCCTGTCTGCATTAGCAATCTACATTTTCTAATTTCTGTCTTCCATTGAGACACCATCTGGCATGAACACAATGCACTTTATATGTGGCATAAAACATCTATATCATTATTAATTTATTTCCTCCGGTATGGAAAAATGAAAGTATGTCCTTGATGCGGCGCAAAAAAAAGATAAAAGTGACATGGAACGACTGCCTTCAGGCAAGAAAATGATTCTCACAGCTTGTTACACAGAAGAAAACTGTTGAAAAAAGTTGTGTATGGATCACGCGGCGGGGGCGAGCGGTTATGAAATCCTCATGAGCCTTGCCGATAGATTTCCTGCTGAGAGCTTCAGGCAGGTGCTCATCTGAGAGGTCAGCTCCTGACACACACAAACAGAAGCTTGAATATTAGACACATTTCGGTTTCCCTTTATTATTCCAAACCTGCAATAACCAGTGAATGAACCAATCATAAAGCACACATCAAAAGCTGCTCCTTACCTCTCATTCAGACCAGAACAGACGACCCTCAGGACCGCTCTTTGCTTGTTTTACAGTTCGGACAATGAGACTGACAACTGTGGATGCTTTGATATTTCATACACATACTGATGATAACGCAAACAAAGATCCTGCATTTTGCAAACATGCTACAAATCGATGCGTTGTTTTGTTTGTTTATATGTAAATATAACCTCACTGATCCTGTCTGAACCAGTGCTTCCTTACAGATGATGGGAGGTGAGGGTGAATTTACATTTGTGACCAAAGCGGCCACTTTTTCTTTATTTCCAATGCACCCTAACCTCCCTCTCTGGATCTTTATTACCGTGTGTCTGTATTGCATGATTTGACACAAAAAGAAGCCATTTTTAAAACAGGGAAAAAGCTTTGTGAGCTCACATCAATGTCCCTACAAGGATGAATCTCAAGAAAATGTGGCCAGGTCATATTTCATGCCATGTGCAAAGAAATTAAGTTTTAGAACCTTTTAAGATTTGTCTGCATTGCGGCATTTATTTTCTTGAGTTAAGCCCTGGATTCTCTTCGCTGTAATACATGTGGACTTGATAATGTAATAAAATATATATTTATATTAGCATTAATTAAAATAAATTACCGTATTAATATTACTCTGATTTATAAATGTTAAAAATAATTTAGATGTCATTTAATTTGTGTGTGTGTGTGTGTGTGATGGTAATTATTATTTTTTGTAATTATTTTTTGCATTTCAGTAATCGGAGTGAGATTTTTGTTATGCGGTAAAGGAAATGTTTGGATTATATTATTGGAATGAGATTTTTATTTTGGATTGTGGTGAATTTTATTTGGCTTTTTTGTGTTACGGTAATGAGATTTTATTTTATTTTCCATTGCAGCAATGCAAATTACGGTAATGATGTTGGAGGTTGAAAATGCGTTTACTGTGATATCACAATACAAATAATAATAATAATAATAATAATTGTACTCATAGATTTTATTTTCTTTTATCATAATTTATTTGTATTTTTATTTTTGTGGTAAAATATGACCTAAACTTGTTTCCTGAGATTCACCCATAAATGGCAGCTACCGGACCCCCATTCACTCAGCTGTTATAGTGGGCTCAGGAGATGTGAAGTTGAGTGTAGAGGAACGTGTCTTTGTCGTTGTTAAGTGCTAGGAGGTGGTGTCGCTGTTGTCTGTGCAAAAGACATGTTGGTGTTGCAGTGTTTGATGTACACATTATACAGTCATGGCCAAAAGTTTTGTGTTTTGCAAAGTTTGCTGCTTCAGCTGTTGTGGTGTTCATTCAGATTGTTTCTAGATTATTGGGTGGAGTGATCAGATGCATTTTAAACAATTGCTAAAAGCTTCAATGGCTAAAAAAAATGAACTTTTCACAACAACAACAAAAAAATCACAGTTTTTTGACCCTGACACAAAATGACCAGATAACATTAATTGACTAATCACATCACAAGTGTGAATGAGTACTAGTCAGGTGAAATCAATTTAAAATAGATTACATACAGATTGTAAGCGCAGACTGATCGAGGGAAGAAGTGCTTCCAATCATTGTGTTCTTGTTAGAAATGTTTACCTCCAAGGAAACACACGCAGCCATCATGGCTTTGGCTCAAAATGGCCTCACATGCAAGGAAACTGCTACAAATAATATTGCACCTGAAAGAATCATTTACTGGATCATAAAGAAGTTCAAGGAGAGAGGTTCGACTGCAGTGATCCTGAGACCTTTCCATGTGGAGGGTTACTCTTCAACCAAGGGAGTGTGCTCTGTCATTATTCTGCCCAAAAACACTGCTCTGAATAAAGAATGGTATCAAAACGTCCTGCAAGAGCGACTTCTTCCAATGATCCATGAGCAATTGGGTGATGATCCGTGCATTTTCCAGCATGATGGAGCACCATGTCACAAAGCAGGACTGATACAGAAGTGGCTCGAAGATCATTACATTGAAATTTTGGATCAGAGAATGGATCGCCGTCAGTCAGGATTTGGCCCAAAAGCTAATATCCAGCATGCCAGCGTGAACTACAGAGGTTATGAAGAACAAGAGTCAACACTGTAAATATTGACTCATATTTTTTTGCCAATAAAAGCCTTGTGATATGCTTATCATCGTTTTTCAGTATACCATAGACACATGGAAAAACAATCTACAAATACTGGAGCAGCAAACTTTGCAAAACACAAAATTTATGTCACTGCTAAATCATTTGGCCAAGACTGTAGATGATATATGCAATCTCAGTCAGTGAGGGCTGAGCACGGGGATTATATCTTCATAGATGAGCCATGTTTGTGAAAGCTGCTGAAGTCGCCCACCACTGTAACACATGCATGCAGACTCTGTCATGTAATCTCAATCAGCGCTTAAATTGCCATTCTGTAGAATGTCTGCTTTAGTTTATTGTGACGATGTGCTGTGCGGAATGACGGTGGTGTCGTGTGGTGATTGTCTTTCGTTTTTTGTTCTGTGCTGTTTCTCAGTGGTGATCTGTACGATTACATTAATCAGATGAAATTGATGCGACATACGCACACTGTTGGAGGGAGCTTCAAAAGCTTTTTCCTTTGCTGGTTGCCACATTTTATAGCCTAGCTATTATTTATTTATTTTTTTTCAGCATTGAATTAATTATTTGGTGCCAGTTTTGTTAATTTCTCCCTGGTTGTTTTCATAAATCTCTTTGCCAGGGCATTCATATATAATAGGCTACTTTATTTGAAACCCGATTGTAAGCACACTATACTTTAATGTTGGCTTTGTTGCAGATAATTTGTGCCATGCTTGATGTAAATGCTATCGTTATATTTGAACTAAGATGAGTATTTTTTTCCATTTAATTGTATTTTATAAACTTAGGACCTCCGGAGCAGTTTGATTAATGTTTCAGACGAGATGTCTTTGTTGCCAGTTGTAAAGCACTCTCACATAAATAGGCTTATATGCACTCTCCATTGTGTGCCTCTTAAGAGGCTTCAAAATGCTTCAAATGACTCTGTCACGCATGGATATGCACAAAACTAGGCTATGAGAACTTCTCATGCGGGATCTTGATTTATTAAACACACATGCACAGATACATGTGCAACTGCTCCACGAGTGGCCTCCTTCACTGTGAGTGGACCGGCATATAGGAAACCTGCAAGGTACAGATTTAATGATTTTCAAATTAAGATGTTGGTGTGTGACTTGAATGTATTGTCTTGCAATGGATGTATCCAGCCAATGCATTTTACTGTAAAGCAATAATCTAAAAAGAATATTAAAAACAATGTATAAAGCATACGAGTATTGTATGAAGAAAACAATTGAATTCCACAGTTTATAAATGTGTTTCTTGTGACTGTCTTGCATTTGGTCAGTGAACTGGTTTGTAGCGCCCCCGCATGTATAAAGCAGTAACTGCATGTGGGGTAAGTTGTCAGACGGATCCTGCCATTAACCTGGTCTATTATAGACTTTTGTAACCATACAACTTTAAATGCAGAACAATTCATAAAAGAGCAAATAAATAAAGGTAAGGCCTATTATACAAACATATAAAACCATAATTTTGACCAATAAAAGTAATAATTTAATAACTACTAAATTACCATATACATGCATACTGTACATATGTTTGCAGACATTTATGTATGTATCTCTCTCTCTCTCTCGCTCTATATATATATATAGGTTATATATGTATAAAATATGCACACACAAACATATGGCTGTCCTTGGCCTTGAAAAAACAAATCTGCAGTTTCCTGCAGTGCTTTTGAATTTTGCGAGAAAAAATTTTCGTCCTGCAAACACGAACATGATTTGGTTTTGTTACTATGCACCATCATGTATTAACGTTTACAACAGTGGTTAACATCAGCTTAAAATCATTAACCAACTGGCTGTCATAAAGCAGAGGATTTAGCATGTCTGTCTCCAAGTGCTCTACGGAGCATTATTTGGTTGCAGAATCACAATATTAAGAACCCCTATGGTATCGCAGCAGGTATGAAGGGTTAAATTATGATTAGATGCCATGGTATCTACAGAAAATGCACAGTGATTCTATTAATTGCAGTATATTGGTCAGCAAATGCATTGACGGAATTTACACTATTCACTTTCTGTAAACAAATCAGTAGAAATTGATCATTTTAATAATTTGTGCCAGAACTTTCTGCATATAGTGCGCAGCCTCACAAAAAAATTAAATAAATACAAATAATAAAATATTTGTGACTACTGCATTATAACACAATGAACTTTCCCTCATAAGTTTTCACTTTCAGACTTTGGAATCTAGATGACTTTCTCCAAAATTGAACCAACTCCAAATAAATAAAACGTGAGTGATGTAAGTGTCAAATATAATTGTACAGTGTAAACTGAAAGCTGAAACGTAGGTCCAGTTTAATCTTTTTATGGGACTCTTGAAGACTAGAATTGGTCAACATTTTTTATACCATTCGGGACTTTTTGTTACATACCAAATTGTATATCCTTAATCTGCAAAACATTGTTAAGGATTTTGTTTAAGTCTGCAAGCATGCCATGGAAACAACTGCAGGATTTCATAGAAAAATTACTGTATGTTTGCTGACAGGATATCAACAGGCCAACGAGGTGATTTTGCAGAAGGATCTAGCTGATGTCTTTGAGGGGTTTTGCCGAGCTAACAGCAGTCTCCTACCGCTGCTGTACAGGAGCAAATGTGGAGAATGGAGCTGCAGCCCTCTCGCCACAGGATCTGATAAGGTATTTTCACAAAAGAGTATTCACACCCTGAATACTGTTCTGAAAGCTCTTCACCCCTGTTTGAGCCCTTGGCATCAGCTGCGATGAGGGAGCTCTCTCTCAAAACTGCTCTGCTCCTTACCCTTGCCTTGGCTTGGCTAAGCTCATAGGAGAGTTGCATGCACTCTTGGTGGATGACGATTTCATTCACTTTGGGCCTGGGTGGGGACTGCAGTGTTACTCTCCGGCCGAGACCAGGCTACGTGACTATATCTCTTTCCACCCCTTTTAAAGCGCAGGTCATTTCTTTCTCCACTTTGTCTTCCGAGCCATTGACCTTGCGTGACGTTGAGGCTCAGAACGCCATTTGCCCTGTCAGGGCTTTAAGGAGCTATATCATCCGCCTGGCCATCTTTCGATGGTCTGCCCAGCTTTTCGTCTGCTTTGGTGGCTGTACTAAGGGATGAGCAGTATCTAAGCTGAGGCTTTCCCTCTGGATGATGGATGCTATGTTGACTTATGCAAGCCAGCAATGCCCTCTCAATACCAAAGCTCATACGGCAAGGGCTATTGCCTCTTCATGATTAGATAAGCTCTTCATAAAATGTATGAGTTTTGTTAATATAAGAAGTATTTCAAAATGGCGTCTATTTCAATTGCACAGAAAACATCTTTTAAGATGATTATTTAAAATGCATGCAAAACGATGTCGATTAGATGCTTGCACACGTTTTTCCAGGTGAAGCAATTTTTAACAGACTTCGATATGTGCATGCGATTTCACAAAGTTGTCTATTTGAAGTGCATTAATCTGAAGGATAGGCTAGACATAAAAAACATCTTTAAGATGATTAAGAAGATATTTAGTCATTTAAGAAGTTTTTAGTCTTTTAATATGAGAATGTTTCTCATTACTATGACTTTCAGAATCATATTCTTTTCTCAGCTTACACCCTTTGACACTCTAGGTCACTTGAACAATAAGCCCCGCCTGCTGATTAACATATAGTTTGCATACAAGTTGACTTTGAAGATGAAAACAAAAATGTAAATAAAAACTGGAATAAATGAAACAATAAAACAAAAATTAAATGTTACATTTTAATTTGAATTGCGTCACTATTATTGCCCGAGCATAAATAAAAAGCTGTTCGCATTTTCTTTTTCACTGTTGCCTTTTCATTTTAATACTGGCAGTCTTGCCTCTAGATAGCAGTGAAAATGATATTTCAAATAACCAACTGCATTTTATTTTTCAATTCGACAGGGACAATGCATTGTTACAGTGAAAAAAAAAAAAAAAATATATATATATATATATATATATATATATATATATATATATATATATATATATATATATATATATATATATATATATATATATATATATAAAATAATTAAAATATAATAAAAAAAAATTAAATTGTTAATCTGGATTTCATTTTTATAATTGAATTGATTTAATTAAAATCCCACACTAGCATGTTCTTATTTCAAAGTTTCTCACTATTCATATAGCACTTTTAATGATCTTAATGTGATTTTCAGTAGATCAGTTTTTCAGTTCCCCTCAAATTCATAATTAGTCATTTCCTTCCTTTTCAGTAGCACCTATGGATATATCTGTTAAACCCCCCAAAACTTGATGCTTTAAAAAAGCTTTTGATTGCCTTGAGAACTTACTGAATTAAAAAAAAAAGTTATTCATCTAGTATTTAATTTTATTTCAATTAAAGTTCACCCAAAATTTTGTAAACTCATCCTCAGGCCATCAAAGATATGGATGGGTTTGTTTCTCATCACAACAGTTTTGGAGAAATGTAGGGTGCCATCAGAATGAGAGTCCAAACAGCTGTTAGAAACATCAAAATAATCCCCAAGTAATCCACACAGTCTGTCAGTTATCTTGTGAAGCAAAAAGCTGTGTGTTTGGGAGAAATAAATCCATCATTAAGGCATTTTAACTTTGTTCTGGCCAAAAATACATATTTTAGTTAACAATAACAAAAATGGCTTTGAAATGCTGTTATCTAACAAATGAGATTCAGCCCATCTGTAATACTTAACTGTGTGTGTCGGATCAAAACATGTCTAAACATACTCAAACTGTTAACATTGTAGGGGCTTGGAGATGGAAAAATGAACACTTTAAACATCTCTTAAACACCGTTGATTCTTTTACAGAGCTGCTGGGCATCCGTGACTGGTGTTAGCTCCCACAATCTCCGGTAAGAAAACATTAAAATCACACCATAAAAATATAGTACAAATAAGCTGTAAAAAGAATTAAATAATATTATTCTTTTTAATATTTATTAAAAATAATATAAATAATAATGTCATAAATAGATTCTCTAATAATACCAACGTTTGTCTTAAATCTGTATGGCCTGGGTTACTGAGTAAATACAATGAAAACATTTTTAAAACAAATAATTTTAAATCTTACTAGTGACCCAATATTTACAAGATACCATAAAAGGTAGTTTTAAATAATATTCTGGAAACTTACATTTCCAGAATGGCGTTGCAAACTCAAAATATTTGTGTAATGCTACATCCACACCACTAGGTGTCAGTGTAAGTCCACAACAACATAGCCATTTTTGCTTAGTAGTTTACACTACTTTGTACAGTAAGTATACAAATTAGTTTTTGGCATCACTGTCTGACATTGCAATTGTTTTTTTGTGTTTTATATATATATATATATATATATATATATATATATATATTACTGTAATGTTTTAACAAAATGTCATACTTGGACCTTCCAACAAGAAGTATGGATCTGTTGCTAGTTCCGTTTCATCATGAATTTAAAGACACACACAGTAGTAACTCTTTGGTTTGCGTGCAGGTTCAAAGGGGCATCCAGGTCCTGTGAGCTCCTAAAGGCCTGTCTCTCGCTTTCCCATTCCTCCTGTTCTCATCACCACTGGTTTCCCCACACACTACACGCACAGCCCCCCTGAAGAGACTGATGGCCCGCCGGGGGCCATCGCCATGGCAGCTATGCTTCAAGCACTCTGCAAAGAGCTGGTCATCGTGACAGATTGGCGTGCTTTGGGGATGAATCAGCACATCATGCAGGATGCTGTGGAGAAAGGTGCCTCCATTACTGCAGATTTGCTGTTCTGGAGATATTCTTGGGTTATTGCTAACCTGATGTGATAAAGCGTCACATTACTGTTTTATTGTATTTATTAAATTTGTTTGGCTATGATTTGTGTTGATTTGTAACAGGCGTAATAAAGACTGCAAGTTCCAGTAATATGTTTCCAGAGTAATGGCCCTGACTCAGCACCTCACTTCCTGTGGTGTGATGGAGATCCCACTAAGCCCAGGTGTAATTCCATCCACTGCTTTCTCTTGTGCAGCATCCCAATTTGCCCACAGTATACCCTAAGAAAAAACATACATTTGAGTATGTAGCAGAATAATGGATGAGCTTTGGGACATACTACTTTGTCATAACTGCATCTTTAACAGACCACTCTGTCACTTAGTTAAGTGCATCCCGTCACCATTTAAACTCCCCTGTCGATCATGTTGTCACAGTTAACATCCTTCACAATTACACTTTATTTCCTATCATATTGGAGAGAAATGGAAAGGCCCGTTGGTCTACCAGTCATGTGTCTTGTATGGCATCAACTCTCCTCATGTGTATGCATGATGATGCATTTAAAAGTTAATGACCAAATGTATCTTTATAAAAGTTTCTAATTGTTGTTCTAGATAAGATATTATATAGTTATAGTGGAGAAACAATATTATTTGGAAAATATTGTTTTTGTTAACCTTAAACCGCATAAACACATTTAATTACACCAAATAATGTTCTTTTTTAGCAACCTCATATGACCCCTTTAAAGACAAATACATACTATGTCAATTAGGACTCATCACTGCTCTCAGATCCCATGTAAGTAGCATGTTAAACAGAGCACATTATGAAACAATTAATATTTTAAGCAGTATTATAGTTCATGACTTCATCTGTACATAATTCATGTTTAATAACTGAATTCTGAAGACAAATATTTTTGTATGATGGCTGTTATACTGTATAACTGATCATTGGTATCTTGTCACTCTTCTGTCTCAAATTTCATGGCCATTTATTTGATGATTAGCCTTATAATAAGAGTGGTAATATAATAGTCAGCTAGTCATTATCATAAAATAACTAATTTCAGGGTGATGATGTGGTTTGTTTTATGATAATGACTGTGCATTATCCCACACTGCATTGTTAAAGGAATATTGCAAATGCAGTTCATCTTAAGCTCAATCAATAGCATTTGTGGCAAAATATTACCACAAAAAAATAATGACTTGTCCCACCGTTTACAAAAAAAAATAAAAATACAAGCAAAATTTGAGGTTACAGTGAGGCTGTGGAATGCAGAAATGTGAAGCTTATCATTTTATAAAATCACTTATATTAATTATTCTTCTAAACTGTATATGTTATTTGAACTGTAAAGCTCTTGTCAGTTTTACAGTCGTTTTAGAGATTTACGTTATATGTTACCACTATAACTAAATGTGTTAAATCGGATACTATACTTTACACAGAAAAGGTTAAGTGATTGTGTCACTCTAAAATCATTTGAACAAAGATATTGTTTAGATCCTGTCGCAAAGCTATTGAAATAGTGAGTATTTGAATGTTCCTGAATAGGCTACATTCACTTTCATTTTATGTGTCTCACTGTAACAGACTGTTGCATTTCTTTAAAGATAATGATAGATGCTGCCGATTGAGCTTAATTTACAGTATACTGAATCTGAATAATTCCCTTTAATCAAAGAAAAAGATGTTAAAAAATGACTTAGTTAATTCGTTGCACAACTAGAAATGCAAGTTGAATGACAGTCCAGGTCATTTTATGCATTCAGACAATGTACACATTGTGCCACATTATACATTATACTGGAATGCAGAAAGAAGGCTACTATGCTGTTCCAAACACAGCCAATGTCTTGTTTGCAATGTAGTTTAACAGAAATTTTTAAATCTATACTAAAAAGGTTTGACCACTTGGTGGCTATAGAGCACAGCAGGCGGGCTACTGATGGGAAATACCACAACATTAGAGGGTGAGAGGGGTGAAAATCAACCATAGACAAACTCTTCACCACCGCCAGCACTATCACAGGCAACACAGCCAGAGCTTCAGTGTTTCAAACCACTGTGATTAACTTACAGTAGAAAATGTTACTGTGTAATACAATGGAAGTAGTTTTTGATTTGATGGTTTTATCCAAACCTTCTCTGATGAAGTCAATGTCCTTATCTCTTTAATGAACACAATGCTTGAATCGCCGAGTTTGTTCCTAATTGGTGATACATTCGTTTGGCACCAGGGAGTGGCTTAATGAGATCTGTCAGCCCTTTGGAACAGGATTAATTGTGTGTGTGTGTGTGTGTGCAGGGATCAAGGATGGAGGTAATGAGCTTGGTATGGGCAAAGTCAAAGCAGCAGTTAAAGCATACACGCCTAATGAAAATCTGATTGCGTGTGACGTGGCAGCAGGTAAGCTCACATCACAAAGAGACCACATACTGTGCATTCATGCTTCCTGCTGGCTGGAAGAAAAAGGATGCTGGATCGAAACACATAGGTAACACACGGTGGTTCTGAGTTTCACATCAAACCTACTTCCTTATTACGGGGACTAAATAAATAATGTTTTTATTGTAACGATATCATAGGAAGTGCATCAGAGATGTTGTTATTTGACATAGTGTTGCCTATAATGTCTGTCTGTTTATATATATATATATCTCCAACATTTAATCGACATTTAGGCATGTTTAAGAGTGAAATAGAATGGAAAATATTGAGAAGAATAAGAAGAATATCTTAAAATCTACTTTTTGAATAGTAGTTCATTTAGATACTATATTTAAATGAATTTGCAGATTCAATTCAAGTTAAAGGCTTAGTTCACCCAAATATTAAAATTGTCATTAAAGGGATAATTAATTCTCAAATAAAATTTTTATATGTTTTAGCTTACCTCAAGGACATCCAAGATGTAGGTTTCTGTTTCCTCAGTATTTCCCATTTTGATATTTTTAGGTGCAACCGTTCTTGTCTGTGACTCACATAATGGATGTCTATGGTCACCACCTCAAAGAGCATGCATAGAGGACTCAAAATTAAACAATTCCCCATTGTACACAAGTACACATTGATGACCTAAGACACGAAACGAGCGGTTTGTGTAAGAAAACGAACCGTATTTATATCGTTTTTACCTCTTGTACACAACCACGTCCAACTGATCTGAGTGCATGAGTGCTTCCTGATGTGACGTGCGCGTGCGCGCTCTGGCTTTAGTCTGTGCAAGCGTGGAAAGCCCCGGATGTGATCTCTCACGAACGGACATCACTCATTGTTTACCACACGCTACACCACCAATCTGCACTTTATGAAATATAATGCAGTAATTGTAATTAATTAATTTGTTTATAATGCACCCTATAATCGTTGCGATTATAATAAAAACACAACACATTACTCACTCTATTGACAGCGTGCCATTGGGTCCCTCTGGCATTGGACGTCGCCTCCAGTTTATACGTGGCAAACTAAACACAATGTGCAAAACGCTGGGTCTCAACAGCGGAGAAAACTAAGGATCTTCAGTCAGGCAGGTAGGTGTGTGTGTGATGCGATACTGTCAATGTCCTCGTCGTCTTATAGTTGTTCCATTCATGACAACACATGCTGTCCACTTCTGTTGGCATCTCACAACACTTGCTACTAAAACACCACCAATTTTGAAGAGATCTCTGTCTCTGAGGCTTGAAGACGTGCTGCTGCAGCGGATCGCTCCTGAGTACTTGGTCTGTGTATTCTGGTTCAAATAAATATGGTTGTGAAAAAAATTCAACGTTGTCTATGGATATATTGAAATCGTCTTCCATTGGAATTTCCTGTACATCTAAATCTAAAAAAGGTAAAACTTCACAGTGAAAGGTAAAACTTCCGAAATCTGTTTAAACCATAGGCAGTAAGTGTAAACAATGAGTGATGTACACGCACGAGAGATGACTTCCGGCACTTTCTGCGCTTGCGCAGACTAAGGAAGCACTCGTGCATTCAGATCAGTTGGACGTGGTTGTGTACAAGAGGTAAAAACGATATAAATACTGTCCGTTTTCTTACACAAACCACTCCTCTGTGCATGCTCTTTGAGGTGGTGACCATAGACATCCATGAGTCACAGACAAGAACGGTTGGACCTAAAAATATCAAAATGGGAAATACTGAGGAAACAGAGAACCCTACATCTTGGATGTCCTTGAAGTAAGCTAAAACATACCAAAATTTAATTTGAGAGTGAACTATCCCTTTAATGACTCACCGTCATGTCGTTCCAAACTCGTGAGACCTCCGTTCATCTTCGGAACAGAGTTTAAGATATTTTAGATTTAGTCCGAGAGCTCTCAGTCCCTCCATTGAAACTGTGTGTACGGTTGTAGAAAGGTAAGAAAAGGTAAAGAAAGGTAAGAAAAACATCATCAAAGTAGTCCATGTGACATTAGAGGGTCAGTTAGAATATTTTGAAGCATCGAAAATACATTTTGGTCCAAAAATAAATAAAAAACTATGACTTTATTCAGCATTGTCTTCTCTTCCGTGTCTGTTGTGTGAGAGTACAAAACAAAGCAGTTTGTCATATCTGGTTCATGAACGAATCACTCGATGTAACCAGATCTTTTTGAACTAGTTCACCAAATCGAACTGAATCGTTTGAAACATTTCAATTCAATTCAATTCAAGTTTATTTGTATAGCGCCTTTTACAATACAAATCGTTACAAAGCAACTTTACAGAAAATTATGTTTCTACAATATTTAGTAGTAGCTAGTAGTTTGTGCAAGTTTGACAGGATTTTAGAAAAAATAATAATACAAGACGTAGTCAGCTAGACGATGAACTATTATTAATTAATAATTATTATATGATGCAGTCACACATGTAGCAATAATTGTTAGTTCTGTTTGTTGATTCAAGGTTAGCATCATCTGGGGTCCTCTGAGGGTCAGCATCATCTCTTCTCAGGTGTTCTGGATCCAGACTGGAGCTTGTGTAAGTCCTAGTTACCACGGGATGTAAATCCCGTGGCAAAACAGAAACAAAACAGACATCAATAGCATAGCTGCTGATCCAACAAAGTAAAATTAGTTTAACCCAAGCTAATGAATAAAAATGCACATTTGATCAGATACAACTACACTCACAATTTAAAAGATACATTATTCGTATGCTTGGCGAAAGAGATGTTTTTTTAATCTAGATTTAAACAGAGAGAGTGTGTCTGAACCTGAACATTATCAGGAAGGCTATTCCAGAGTTTGGGAGCCAAATGTGAGAAAGCTCTACCTCCTTTAGTGGATTTGCTATCCTAGGAACTACCAAAAGTCCAGCGTTTTGTGACCTTAGGGTGCGTGATGGGTTGTAGTGTGGTAGAAGGCTAGTTAGGTACGCAGGAGCTAAACCATTTAGGGCCTTATAGGCAAGTAATGATAATTTGTAACTGATACGGAACTTAATAGGTAGCCAGTGCAGAGACTGTAAAATTGGGGTAATATGATCACATTTTCTTGACCTCGTAAGGACTGCTGCATTGTGGACTAACTCTAGCTTGTTTATTGACGAAGCAGGACAACCACCTAGAAGTGCATTACAATAGTCCAGTCTAGAGGACATGAATGCATGAACTAGCTTTTCTGCATCAGAAACAGATAACATGTTTTGTAGCTTGGCAATGTTTCTAAGATGGAAGAATGCAGTTTTTGTAACATTGGAAATATGATTTTAAAAAGACAAATTGCTGTCTAATATAACACCCAGATTTCTGACTGTAGAGGAAGTAACAGTACATCCGTCTAGTTGCAGATTGTAATCTACAAGATTCTGTGTAGTGTTTTTTGGTCCAATAATTAATATCTTAATAAAATCTTTTACATTTTTAACACACTCTGTTAGCTTAGATAATTGGTAAGTTTCATCTGGTCTCGTTGAGATATATAGCTGAGTATCATCAGCATAACAGTGGAAGCTAATTCCGTATTTTCTAATAATATTACCAAGGGGCAACATGCATATTGAAAATAGAAGGGGACCTAGGACGGATCCTTGTGGCACTCCATATTTTACTGATGATAAATGAGATGACACCCCATTTAAGTAAACAAAATGGTAGCGATCGGACAGGTAGGATCTAAACCATCTTAGAGCCTGCCCTTGAAAACCTGTATAGTTTTGTAATCGATCTATGAGTATGTCATGATCTATGGTGTCGAATGCAGCACTAAGATCAAGTAAGACTAGAAATGAGATGCAGCCTTGATCTGACGCAAGGAGCAGGTCATTTGTCATTTTTACAAGTGCAGTTTCTGTGCTATGGTGGGGCCTAAAACCTGACTGAAATTCTTCATACAGATCATTTCACGTCTCCAATAAGCATTAATCAACAAATGACTTAAGTTGTTAACTTTTTAAATGTGGCTGACACTCCCTCTGAGTTAAAACAAACCAATATCCCGGAGTAATTAATTTACTCAAACAGTACACTGACTGAACTCCTGTGAAGAGAGAACTGAAGATGAACACCGTGCTGAGCCAGCTAACAAACAAAAGATTGACTCGTTCACGAGTCAAGAACTGTTTCTGTCGGACACGTCCAATTCGAGAACAGAGGAGCTGATGATACTGCGCATGTGTGATTCAGCGTGAAGCAGACTGACACAAAGAGCATGTGAACCTAACTGGTTCTTTTGGTGATTGATTCTGAACTGATTCTGTGCTAATGTTATGAGCGCGGGTAAACAGAAGGCTTGAATCAAGGGCAATCATCGCCAATGATGCCATTACGTCGAGCGCAAAAGAATGGTGAACCGTTTTCTTCAACCGGTTTATTGAATCAAACTGTCCGAAAGAACCGGTTAACGGAAAAGAACCGAACTTCCCATCACTACTGGTGATCCGAAAACCGATGCAACCGGTTCTTGACTCGAGAACGAGTCAATCTTTCGTTCATTATTTGGCTCGGCTCGATGTTCATCTTCAGTTCTCTCTTCACAGCAGTTCAGTCTGTGTGCTGTTTGAGTCAATGAATTACTCCGGATATTGGTTTGTGTCAGCCACATTAAAAAAGTTAACAGCTTAAGTCATTTGTGGATTAATGCGTGCTGGAGACACGAACAGTTTAAAACTATTCAGTATGATTTGGTGAACTGGTTCAAAAAGATCCGGTTACATCGAATGATTCGGATATCACTAAACTGCATTTCTTTACATTTCCACCCAAACTGCATTTATCTAATTAAAAATACAATTGTGAAAGAATATTACATTTTAAAATGACTCTTTTCAGGTTTCTTTAGTGTCACATGATATTTCAGAAATCATACTGATATGCTGATTTGGTGTTCAGTTATTAATAGTGGTTCTTAATAATATTAATGTTGAAAATATGCTGCTTTATTTCTATTAATATAATACACACTCACACACACACACACACATAGACATATATTAGGGGTGTCACGATTCTCCAAATCCTCGATTAGAGGATTTGGATTTTCGATTCTAAGGTCACAGTTTGATTCGATTCTCGATTTTTACATTGAGACAGTCATGAAGCTCTGTGTTGCTCTGGATGTCCAGCAATCTGTAGTCAAGGCAACTAAATGTGCCCTCTTCAGACCTTCAATAACTTTCTCTTTTACATTATTGTACATGGAGGGAATCACCGTAGCTGTGAGATGCGTTCTACTTGGGATTTCGTAGCGTGGCTCTAGCACGCTTAATTAAATGCCTAAAACCGGAGTTTTCCACCACCGAATAAGGTCGCATGTCCGCGGCTATGAATACTCCTACTGCACGCGTAATTGCATTTGCACGAGTTGAGTTGCTTGGAAGTTTAATTCCAAATGAAGACGGAAGAGTAGTTTGTGTAGTTGTTGGTATAACAGATAAATCTATGTTTTTGTGGTGCCTGCGGAGATGCCCTGCCATGTTAGTCGTGCTGCCAGTGAGAGAATATGGTACACGCACATAGCACAGCTTGCAAACTGTTGTTTTTTGTCGACAACGCGAACGTTGTCAACATAACTCACTGGAAATCCAAAATACTTCCACACCAGTGACTTCAGTGAAAGAGGATTGGATTCGAGTTCTGTCGATGGGTCTCCTGCATCTGCAGTTGCCATGCTATCTTTTGAGTGGCTGTTAGAGGCAGGGGGCAAGGAACTCGACCGGAAGTTGAAGTCGGGTGGGGGCTGCCATCTTTTAGCAGAACTTCACTTGCATTCCCATTGACTCCCATTCATTTTGGCGACACTTTGACAGCGAATAACTTTACATCTGAGGCGTTTAAAGACTCCGTTTGTCCATTATTTATTTCTAAAGATACACGACAATGTATAAAGGGCTCCATTACCTTCTCTGTTACATTATGACCCCATATAAACAGTTTTTGTAAAAAATAGGCTAACGATTGCGTCATAACCACTTGTCTCTCTGACGCATTACCGTACAGACAGGAGGAGAAGCTCGCAGGCAATTAACTTAATATGGCGTACTGGTGTTACATTTTAAAACACTATACAAAATAATGAATCAGAATACTTACTCCTGCTCACTCACGCCAAAGAACTCCCCGCTCAAGCTCGCTGTCTCTGCAAGATTAACGATGGCAGTTTGCACGCACAGCCACTTAGAAGATTTACATCTGTCAGACAGGTTCCTGACGTCGTCAAGCTTCGTTTGAGTCTGCGCGTCAGAAACGGAAGTGCTAAAAAAACTCTAAAAATGGGCTTCACTTGTCTCAGTTGAGTTCCAATGGGGTCGCTGTGTCCATTTCTTTTACTGTCTATGGTTAGAGGAGGTTGACTCGCAGCACTTCAACACACGTGTTTTTTTTCGATTGGCAAGTAACCAGACGCAACATGGGGGCGTGGCAGCATCGACGATTCCATTTTTTTATTCGAAGTTTGACTGTGACTTAATTTCGATCGATTTCGATTTAAAATCGATCAGTTAAAAGCATCATTGCTGAATAAAAGTATTTGTCATTTTTTCTTGTTTTATATTTTACCCCAGACTTTTTAATGGTAGTTCATAGTGAAAAATGCTGGATTAATGGCTGCTGAAAAATTTGCTTTGGAATTACAGTATTAAATAACATTTTAAAATGTATTAGAACACAGTTACTTTCACTTGTAATAATATTTCACAATGTAACAGTTTTTTATTTTGATCAAATAAGTGTAAGCTTGGTGAGCATAGAGACTTCTTAAAAAAACATTTATTCCAAACTGTTTGATTGTGTATTATTGAGATGTCTAGAAAAGCTTGGATTTGCACCACAATGATTGTGTGCCATGAACAATCTTTTCTTATCATACTTAACGTCCACTTCCTGTGTAGTGTCCAACTGTGGCTATGCTGTCGCCTGTGCTCTCTGTGTTCTCAAACTCTGTCCAATACACTGGCGAGGGGCTTGGGTCTGTCAGCCAGACCTGATCAATAGAGCACAGTGTAGCCAAGGTAACACAGTATTATCAAAAAGAAAAGATGATGGCTGATGATTATGATGGCCAAATTCAGTCCTACATTACATTAAAGCATCTGTTCTTCTAAAAAAAAGTATTGCATTGCAGTCTAAGGGTGTCTCTGGAAGTGTTTATGCATGTCACCTCATGATATTCACCTCACACTGTTTACTTTGTATCTCATTATATATTTTTTTAGTGGAAATCCACTGGTATAAAACTTGCAAGCGCGTCGCAGTGCTGCTTCCAGTCAACACTGGCCATTTTTACATTTGCGGTGATCTGTAGACCACTTCAGAACCTCTCCCAGTATACGATATAATTATCACGGCCACGACATCGGGAACCGGCCCGTTAACTCTGTATTCACATTCCTTTCTGTTAGCCTAAATATTTTCTGGCCTTTGTGAAGTTTCTACTCAGTGGCTGCTATGGACTGATGATTTAATAATACTTTTCCTGTTTTTAAAGTTCCCACTCCCACATGTGGCTTAAAATAAAAGACCATTACCACTGAATACATTACCAAGGATTAAAAACAAAAAGAAAATACATTTTAAAAATCCAGCTGCAAAGACAAAGATGACTTGATGTGGTGCTTTAATTCAAAAAACAGGAGGAAGAGATGCTCCACATTTTGGTGAAATATGGCATCCACAGCGGCAAAACGGCAAACCTAGGACTGGAGGTGGATGGATTGACCTTTCACCCTTACCATTCTGACATCATACAGCGGCTTAGAAATCTCACTCTTGCTTGATGTCAGTGTGAACTGCATCACGGACACGTCAGACAGCCACAGGAACCAAGACACACATCTGTGACCAGCGTCAGAGCCGACTCAACCTTTGCATATTCTCACAGATGAATATGAGTATGGGAACGTAATCAAAAGAGCTGCCTTTGTTACATTTAGTTGATTCTTTATAGACAATCTTACAGAGATCTTTTTTTTTTTTGTGCTTTCACCTTGTTAAACAATCATTGCTTCTCACTTTAAATCCCATTTCTTGCTGTTTACAGAATATTTGCTAAAACATAAAAATAAACAATTGATTTCAAGATATTACAAACATATATCCATCAAACGAGGTAACTTAGGCTACACGTCCTATTCAGTCAACAAACAATATGGGGTTTAAAGCTGCGAACCTAAAAAAATAATGAAATTATATGATAAAGCCAGTACATAAAATACTACAAATAATCTTAAAATTCAATAATGTTTTTATTTCTGTCGGGTCAGATTCGGCGGGAACCAGCTTACGTCATGTCCGTGCGTATCCGGTTAGACGGCCACTCTAAATGGCGCATTGCAACAATAAATAGTGTTGTTTAGATTTAATCTCGTCAGCTAGCTATCATTGAACATGGACAGTACAACTGCAAACGTGTGGAGAATCATCCATTGCAGAGATAATAAGGTAAAGTGACAAAACCCCCAATCAAAACAGAACAGGACCCACAATGGACATGACTGCTCAAAATTACATTTTGTATATTTTCTGTTATTTGAACATTTTTTACTACTATGATAATTTGTGACTGATCTGTAATGGTGATATCTATTACTCAACCCATGTGATTCATCCGCACAGCTAAGCAATTTTATTTTTAACCACAGCTAAGGCTTTGATTCAATCTACTTAATCGTAATTGGATACATTCTTTGGTTTTACCTTGTTTTTGTGGTTGTACTATTATTATATTATATTCATATAGGCTTCACGTTGTATTCTAAGGAGTTTTAATAAAAAAAAAATATCATGGTATTACACAACAACTCGTGTATTGGGAAGTACAAGCAGCTGTTTTAGTTCAGATCCGTGTTACATAACACATTCATGTAATTTGGAAATTTGTATATTATCACTGACCTTTTTAGAGATAAATGTATTTCCCTCTTCCAAGGTTCAACCAAAATCAACACTGGAGAAGACCATCCCAAAATCCCTTAATCATAAAGTAAAATAAACTGCAGACTTTTAATAAGTCTGGCTCTGGTTACACCTGAAAGTTTAAACATTTCTCTGGGACCGGATTAACATGCATGGAAATAAAATAAATAGGCCAGTCTCTCAATTTCTTTAAAAAAATGGTGCTGTACATACGTTTTTACTGGGAATCTGAATTTATACTAATTAATCCCATATGTTTTTAGGCTTCCTTTTATGCATCTTTGTTTAATTTCACAGCCAAGAAAGAGTAGGCTTCGCTATATGATGAAAGTGTTTCTCTGAGTCTTCTGCATTAAAGGGACAGTTCTATCATAATTGAATGATTTAGTTTTGTTTTTACTATTCATATAGGACACGTTTTCATCTTTAATAATAATATGGAAGGAAATATAATGAATCATATTAATAGAAGATATGAGATAGGCAACACATACTTTAATGTACAAAGTATGCAGACAAAGCAGCCAGCGGTCTGGTGATAAGAGAGAAGAACTGCAACACAGATTTTTCCACCACATATCTCATATTTTTCTGCAAGGGTTTGTTCACCTATTATGACAAATACTATTTACTCTTATATCAGTGTTTTACAATTACTGCTGTGCTATTTTTCACAAGCAACATATACATAGAACCTGCATGCAATTTGATTATCCATTGTAAACATAGTTTGAATGAGCAGGAATGAGAGAACATTTCTGTGTGTCTGTTTCTTTCAGTTCATGTCAAACTCCTGACTCCTGGTATTACCTGTGATCACTTCCATCGTTAAAATGTAAACCCTGCACCAGACACTCATCACCTTTATTTACCTCAGCAGTTTGAGCAAAGAGAAGATCCGTGATTTCTGTAAGCAAGCAGCAATCGCTTCTTCCTCATCTATTTTCCGAGGATATGAAATCAGAGTAGGAAGCTGTCCAGGTTAAAATGGTCTGTTTGGAGGTGTTTGACCCTTCACACCCACACTGTGTACCTTTTCTGCTTGTCAGATTTCTTTGTGCTCCATGTCTGTCCATGAAAAAGGTAAGTATAGGCAACAGAGATATCAACTTCATTGCTTTTGTTTTCTTAGAGGAAAGGTTCACCCCGAAATAAAACATCTATTATCATTTATATCACCTTCAGTGTTCCAAACTTAATGACTTAAATTCTATCATGGAACACAAAAATTGTTGTTATTTTCCATAAAATAAGAGCATATAGCAACCAGGAACCGTTAAAGGGGTCGTATGATGCAATTTAAATTTTTTATTTCTCTTTGGAGTGTTACAAGCTCTTGGTGCATAAAGAAGACCTGTAAACTCACAAATCCAAAGAGATATTCTTTATAATAGTTAAGACTGGTCCACATCCCCCGAAACGGCTCGTTCTAACATGAGTCCAGCCCGGGGTCGTCACATGTGGTTGTCGCAAGCCCAACGGATGCTCCTACGTAGAATCAGCCAATCGTGACGTTCTCAAGCCGGCCTCCACTCACTCAAGGCCGCGCGGTGTGTGATGTTGTTTCGTTGAGAAAGCGAAACTTCTTTGTTTGGCCTTCCGAAAGAGGACACAACTAGAAATCATGTTTATATCACATTTATAATGGCTTTTATGTTTATGTCTCTTCGCTCAGGCCGAACAGGGCATCACAATATGTTACGGGGCGTAACATTTCCGTCACACGCTTGAGGGTATTCGGCAAATCACAATGCACTGGTTAGCTGGCCAATTAAAGCACACCTTGCTTTTCAGACCTCGCTTAACTGAGCCTTGTAAAAATCGATGCATTTCAGAAGGCGGGCATAGAGGAGAAACAATAATGTACAGTATGTGGAAAATAATGTGATTTTTGAACCTTAAACCGCATAAACACATTTATTTACACCAATAATGTTCTTTTTAGCAGCATCATATGACCCCTTTATACACCAAAAAGAACATAAAAGCACCATAAAAGTATCATCACATTTGTATTGTGCCTGGTTTCACATCAATGAACCAAACGCCACTGGTTCTCATGTTTCATAACTAAATCTGACTTGCGAAGTTTGCATCTGAAAAAAAGAAATATTTGCAGTGATAACTACAGACTATATTCATTAGGGTGAGTAAATTATGACAGAATTTTCATTTTTGGGTTAAGTACAGTATTAAAGAAACTGGAAACCTATGAGGTTTGAAAGCAAAGAAATGGTTTTAGTCTTGGACACAGATTTTTAACCGCTACATGCACATGTTTAGCTCATTGGTTCCTAAAACATCAAATGTCATCCACTAGTGATTTTCAAGTTAGCAATCCCTGAGCATTACACCACGTAACAGTTAGCAGGCTAGTTTAGCAAAAGCATGAAATACTACTATTCAATTTTAGAACTAAATACAGGACTGACTCTGACAAAGTCGGATAATGTTTAAACCAATGCAAAATAAAAAAAATATATATATATGCAGCTGTACATCTATGATGCTTCCTTTGTCCACTGAAGAGCCTGTAGCTAAACGGTACGATGTCCTTTGTATGGATAATTAATACAACAAAAATGTTCAAACATCAGTTTTGATCTGCTGCAAGAAAGTCACTACTGAGGTACCTGTAACATTTTCATTGGCGGCTGCAAGCTCGGTAGAGTGTGTGTTGAACCTTCCATGACTTTTTGAGCAACAGCATAAGACCCGAGTACAAGCTTCCTGAGCCCTCTGGATACTCTTTTGGGCACTCTCACTGATAAAACAATAGAGCGCTGGATCCGCCACGCAGTTAAAACTAGTAAGCAACAGAGAGAAGTGGTAGTAGTTGAAAATGTTCTCAATGAAGTCGCAGTCCCGCTCAAATATGGTGCGTACCAGCAGAAAGATGTGGTATGGTGAGAAGCAAACCAGGAAGATGACGATGGTGCTGGTCACCAGGTACTTGATGCGAGTTTTCTGGGCAGTCTGTGTGCCTGCACTCTTGCCCACTGCTCGGAGGACTCGAAAGTACGACACAGAGAGGATTCCTAAAGGGAACAGGAAACCTATGTGAAAGCGGTAGTAGTTTATTGGGTACTCCCATGTCTTCATGGGGTAGTGCTCAAAGCACACAGATTGGTTGTTCCTGTCTCTGCTGAGCTCCTTGTGCCAGAAGAACACCATTCCTACGGCAAGCTCTTTGAGCCAGACCACCACACTGACCAGCGATGCTGCTCGTACCGATCGGAATGCCTTGAAGTGGAAAGGGTAGACCACTGCCAGGTACCGGTCAATGGAGATACAGCACAGAAAACCAATGCTGACATAGACGTTCTCGTAGAGCAGGAAACCAGACAGTTGGCAGAGCCACTCAGAGCTGCTCCAGTTGTCCCCTTGGAAGATATACTTGAGCCAGAGGGGCAGGGAGGCCAGGTACAGCAGATCGGATATGGTCAGGTTTAACAAGTAGACCCCCAGCTCATTTCGGGCTTTCAGTTGCAGCCAGGCATGGTAGAGCGAGTAAGTATTGGCAGGAAGACCCACTAGCAGGACAAGGATGTACGCAACCGAAAACAGGTACTGGTGAATCTCGTAGCTTATAGTGCAGTTTATTTGCTCCTCAGACATGTTCATCTTTCTAACCTCATGTTCACAGAGTCTTATTCAACAAGTGTAGGTATGTTTTTCTAATCGACTGAGGTCTCCAAGTTACATTCCATGGATTCTATGGGAAGCAAACAAAATAGGATTTCAAATGATTAGTGTGTCCAGATACCACCACAGTATTCATACAACCCAGAAAATGCCATGATAAACTACAACTATCACTGAGATTCTGATGTACATATTGGATGTTATGGAAAATGTAATGGTAATCTTTAAAAAAAAAAAAACAAGCTTTTGATGACTTTATGATACTTGTTAAAAACAGTTTGGGGTTTTTCTCCATTTACGCAGATGGAAGTTGTACTTCTGCATCCCTGAAAATGGCTTTCTGGGAATTTCATCAAGGGGACTGCCGAGTAACAAAAGTCTAATTTAAACTGAACAATTTTAAGCATACAGGAAGAGATATGAAGTTGAAGGAAGTGTAAAACTCTTCAACTGATTTCGAAATATGCCATATGCAATTGCACAATACGTCTTTTGCACTTGGCTTTAACACATGCGTAGGTGTTTTTTTTTTTTTTTTTTTTTTTGTCATTGAGCAGTTAAACCATCTTGAACATCTTTATATATCCTAATTCATGACAATTTGACAATTTGAGCGAACATACGTTTTCAATTTGACCGTGGCCTGGTTCGCAGAATGTCTGGCTGATGAAGGAATGATAGCTATAGTGGGACTGAGACCTTGACTGCAATGAATACTGTGGAACAGATCAATAAAGCAGCGTGAACAACATGTTTCTTCACCTATCTATTAAATGCTTTTAAATGCATCCGAGTCATACGCGCTGCCTTCAGTAATACTGCTCAGACATGACAAACATCAGTATTTCTCAGAACAGTGTTTCAAGCTCATTTCAACCTGAAAAGCTGTTTTCCATAGATTTGCTTTTGTGTTCTAAGAGGTTACTTCAGATTATCTCTTCTGTAGGATTTATGGAGCCAGTTTCAACATCTACCTTAAAGAGAGACTTCTCTCTAGAGTTGTCATTTCCCAATAAAACTACAGAGCTAATTTTCTCTATGAAACTTTGATTAAGTCTTATACTACAAGCGATTCACTTCCTGTTCAGAACGAGAAATTGTTTGGTCAGAGTAATCTAGCATTATGAGAGAGGCACTGTGTTGCAATGCTTTTAACCTGGTGAGGGGTGCTTTTAGGCACAACACTTTGTCTCAATAGTCTAATAAATATATTAATCATTGCGAATTATTGTAACAGAATCTTATTTTTCTTTCAGCCAAACCGTACTATGATTGCGGTTACTAAACAACATAGAAACTAGAATTCGGTTGAAGTGTGCATCGGCTTCAAAACATGCCTCATCCAATCAGAATTCAAAGTCAGATCTGTTTTATGAAGCGCAAAACTTCACATTGATTCATCATTTATGAAAACTTTCAAATAACAAATTCTTCACTAATATTGTATAATCAAGCATTGGGGACTCCATGACTAGGACATTACACATGTAATATTCGGCACATGTAATATTCCTGTTATTATTAATGTAGTGGTCTATTGCGCGGCTCATTACACCATTTGGAGTATGTAATTGATCGCATCATGAAATTGGAACCTTATGGGTTAAACCGTGTTCATTTATATTGGTAGCACATCTTAATAGCTAAATATGTCCGAATGATTTCAGAGTAGACTATGTTGGTAAGAATTGCTAGATTCGCATTTAAATGACACTATTAGAAAATATATAATTATACTACATGTGTGTTATAAATATGCAAGCAGTTGGAAAGCTTTAAAATAGTAAGCAGCATCATTTGTTTGTCTAGTTTACTAGTTTACAAATATCATGAGAACTATATATTCTGGCAAAAATACCAGTTATTATAATTTAGATTTTATAATAAATTAATATGGGAACAATATTTTCTGCCAATATTCTGTCTTACTGCCAATAAAAATGAATAAAGTATGACAAAGTTAACATAACAATTAGGCTACCTTTTTCAGGTATAGGAGAATATATACCAGAATATAGATTAGATTTAATGAAAGTACATTAGCCTACCTTTAGCTGGCTGGTTTTAATTCTTCGCGACTCATTCGAGGTACTTCTCAATGTGATGAACATCATATCCCGAAGACCGCTCCACCGACTCTGTCATGGAGATTTGAATGCGATTCTCGCAGAAATAAAAATAGCTCCCGGGTTTCCGGGGTTGTCACGTCGGAAAATAGGGGGGGGGAATTAATTGCGTCAACAAATTTTACGTGATGATGCGTACAATTATTCAAAGCGAAACAATCATCTCAAGTGTCTTGGACACAGGATGTGTCTCGTATCCTATGACCTGCCTGCACAGAGAGCACGTTTGGCCATCACAGTCAGATAAACCGACATGAAACGCAGCTAGAATGTCCGAAGTGCTCTCTAGGTAGGCAGTGCCACAGCATAATCGCCTCATTGTTCATCTGCCTTTTGGTAATAAAGGTAATTCTATATGTGACAGATGTAGAAGTAAACATTTAAAGTTTTTTTTTTTAAGGTGAAATTGTTCACAGCGCCTTGACCGTGCGCAATGGAAAGGATTACAAACGCGTTTCGAACGGTTACATTCCTTGAATACTCACACTTTGGTGTCCCATGACGTTTTTAACACTTTTTTGTGATTTAGTTCAGATATGTCTGATATGACTATTATTTAACATTAATTTTAACTAGCATGAAGCAAATGTCCTATATATTCCCCCAGATTTTGTCCAAACTGTTACTGTAGCCTATGCTTTCCTCAGTTACAAAAAAAACGTTTTAGAACTAATTTACTGAAACCTTAATCTCCAGACATATATATAAAAAAACTTTATTACAAAGAGCAGTTTTTGGAAAACAGCTTTCTCTAAACAGGCTTCTATTATTCACAATAAACTTTACATTTACAAGTGTAAAAGGTTGTTAGGGTATCTACTCCTTACATCAAACACACAATATTTTACAGGTACTGATATATGTTCATGTGCAGTAGTGTATAAAAACAGTTGTATATCTAAAATCATTTAACCAGTAGTTGTGCACATTTAAACAGGACACTCTCCTTATGTTCACACACCCAATGTGAATGCTTGATCCAAAGATATTTCTATTAAGACACACCATAGCCTTTGGTGATCAGCTCTTGCCCTTGACTTATGAATGCCTCAGTAGACCATAAGAAGTTGGAGATGGTGACACGAGATGGTAGAACAGCACAACTGACAGGGAACAAAGGCTGCATGGTTGGTGACATGATTGAGGGATCCTGGGATTCCATAGGCTTTTTTAACCTGCATGCCTCACTCAGGAGAAAAACATGTATAATGAGACTACTCCATTCTTCCAGTGTTCAACATCATCAGACTTAAGCATCAACCGCGCAAAAACAAAAAAAGCAATTTTGGAAAAATTGAACACAAACACAAAAACAACCACACAAACAAGTGTCATTAATTGGTCCAAGGACATTAATAAATAAACCAATAAAAGAACTTCTGGTCATTATAACAGTTGTGCAGTGTTATAAAATCAGTGTGTTAAAGAAAAAAAAAAAAACACCAAACTGAGCTTCAATTTCTTTTAAGTACTACTCTAAATGCTTGTGTGAAACTGGGCAATATGTCCAGTAATAGACCCCCCCCACCCCCCCCCCCCCTCAAAACCCATTCTCGATACATTCTTCCACCTTATATCATAAGGTGCCATCTTATTTTCATGTCCAACAGCTTTCTGTCTCTCTCTCTCTTTCTGGCTCAGTGTTGTGTGCTTCTGAAAAGAGTCTGAGCCGAGCCGAGCCAAGCCCAGGTCCTACACCAAATACATGGTCACCCACAAGAAGCAGAAAAGAGTAGATTGTTTGGTATGTCAGCAGGGAGTGAATGAGAGAGGCCACTTCCCATAATGGGTTCCTATGAGGCTGTCTCGGTGATGGACCTGTCCTGCGCCTCCTAAAGATGGATGCAGTCGCTACTCCGTAATTATCCTGGGAGTGGCTCCGAGCACACAGCCCAACGTTTGTTTTCCAAATTCAGAATAGAACGTGAACTGGCCTGCCATGGAGCTGCGGAGAGCTGCAGAAATCGATGGCATTTGATTGGATACGAAGGGGAAAAAATACATTCAAGTGCCCCGTACATTCGTTTTCAGGTCAATCTGAACATGTGCAAGACCCCCAAACACAACTGGTGCCTTTGAAGCACCTGGAGAGATGTAGAGAGGAAGGACATTACCAGTCTTCCCAGAGCTGCTTGGGGCCTTCATGTGTACAGTGTAGTTTCATACGCGTTTCTTTACCGAGGTTCTACACACAGCCGTACTCGTACCAAACAGTCTGAGGGTCATCACTGGGGTCGGGAGAAGCAGGTTTACTGGTGGGCTGCTCCTTGGTGGTGCAGCTTAAGTTCGCAGTGTCTGCTTTCTTCAACTGAGGTGACTCTGCCTGCCTTTGCTCCCGAGGTTCCTCCTCCAAATCCTTCAGCCTTAATGCTGATACGGCTCGCACCGGAGTCACCATGGCCACCTCGCCTCGATGTGAAGCAGCTCGGGTTTGAGCAGGTCCAGAACGGACTGCTCCTGCCCTGCTGCTACCACTACCACTGTATTCCCTTTCAGCCTGCAGTGACACAGACGAAGAGCGCACTGGAGGCGGAGTAGCCAGGGACAACTCATCTCTCGGTTGAGCGAGAGACAGACGGCGGGGGTCCACAGACACGTGCCCTGGGTCTCCGGGCAGCGGCGAAGAACCAGCCAGCCTAGCAGACATCGGTCTTTCTCTGGCGACCACACCAGGCCTCCTCACCACCACATCATTTTGGCTGGGAGAACTTGCCTCTTTGCGGTAACTGTCCGGCCCGTTGGAACGGAGGAGGTCTGCGGAGGCCAGGCTGAAGGTACGGCTCAGGCTGGCGCTGCCGCCCACACTTCCGCGAGGACTGGACATCTGCGGAGGTGTGGACTGCAGTCCTGCTGCTCTGTTAGGAAGGGTTTGCGACTGAGAAGGAGGTGTGGAGGTCTCAGTGAGACGAATGCTTGGTTTGACACTGTGTCCAGGTTTAGGGGCCCGACCATCTAGTTCTGGTGCAGTAGTCTTGATGTTTGGCGTGACGTAATTGGTTGGGGTTTTAGCGTCATCTCGCAGAGGGACAGGTCGAGTAGATCTGGTGAAATAATCAGTCATCAGATCCTCTCGACTTCCTGTCTGCACCTGAAAGACATTTAAATCATCATAAATATGTTTGCAAAGCATGTGGTTTTAACTGTGCACCGATTCCAGTATCACAATAGAAATCACTTGCAGGGTTCACCACAGGCACACCACTTGTGATGCCTAGGACCCCCTCTTCTTGTAAGGAACTCCCTTTAGTACAACAAAAAAATGCAGCTATATATTTCCATGTATATACTACTTAAGAACAATATTAACTGCAATAATATGAAGCCTCGTTTTTATGACTTTTCCATTGTCATTATAAAAAAGTGGAAATTTTATGCATTTGAAAAGCATTAGGAGAAATTATCAAATATTTAATGAAAATTGTATGGAAAATATTTACTTCATTCCAAATATGACACATGATATCAACCTCAGTTTGGCAAGTAGCTGAAACCTTGTCAGTGTCTCCATCATAAACGTTTCACACAGCACTCAAAGACATTATCTTAATAATCCCCAATTAGCAAACAACACTTCATGGTGCAGGGTCAAACAGATCAAATATAAGGCATCATTTATTTAGTAGCATTAATGTCTTTACTGATAATGAAATACATTTATAAAACTCCCTTTTGCTTTCCTCATTGCACAAGCATGCACCCAGAATTTCAATATGTTGAAAAAGATACAGGATATCTGAAGTGAGAAAATACACATCCTACGATGTATGATTCACCATGCGTTTTAAGATTCTTCTAATGATATGTTATTATTCTTCAAAAGGTCAAACCATCAAACAAACAAGTCTGCCAAGAAGTATTAAAACGTTGTTAGTGTTAAAACAACTTACAGTGGGTGGGGACAGGGCATTACTCTCCTGCAAGAACTCATGCAGGGTGACCATCTCACTGCCAGGAGACGACGGCCGTCGAGGAGTGGGCCGCTGGGAAGAACGTGAAGCAGATGGGGCATTACAGGGTAGGGTGAAGCT
This sequence comes from Carassius gibelio, assembly GCF_023724105.1. Classification (NCBI taxonomy): domain Eukaryota; kingdom Metazoa; phylum Chordata; class Actinopteri; order Cypriniformes; family Cyprinidae; genus Carassius; species Carassius gibelio. Next base: position 9,910,418 of record NC_068387.1, read on the forward strand.
ACGAGGAATCAGAGACGACTGACTGAGACGGGAGCCTTCATGACCCAGTCCAAAGACATCGTCGCTTGACAGACTGGCAGATCGGCCCTGCAGGCAGTCCAGAGAACCTGGAGGAAGGCAGGAAATTCAAACGTGAAATGTAAAATGTAAGAGTGTGAGATGTCATAGAAATGGGCACATTAAAGGTAGCTGATGGAGGACTGTGTGTGTCAATAGTGTTATTCACATAGTAAGTATAATCACTTTCAGTCATTTCAGCATTTACATGCATTAGCCTGTTTTTATTTTAAATCTAAATCTGAAAAGTGTTCTTCTCTCACAACCCAGAAGATGAACATCAGACTTGACAAATTAGCCTCTGCTAAGTGCTGTTAGGCTTTTAGTTGACACTTTGCATTGTAATGAAATCTAACTTACTGCACACTGAAAGATCCTCTTTGTCACATTACTGTCACATTTGAAATCATAATACTTTATTTATTTTATAATAAAACCTATGATATTTCTAATGGTTGATGGTTATAGGCTCCCTGCATGTTAACGTGTCACCCTATGGTTTTTCTGTAAAATATAATGATATAATGATATCTTAAAT